>NW_026112252.1:0-290000 GCF_024679095.1 Eriocheir sinensis
GCTTCATGTCGCATATAACTACCATGGAAACAGAAGAACTTCGAAAGTCTGCTTCAAATTTGGTGAGGACTTACCCTAGAGATTTGGAATCATGTTTGGTATCTGAAATGGTGCATTTTCAAGCTTTTCTGCATAAAATTGATTCTGAAACCACTTCACTGATTAGTCCAACTTCAGAATGTAATATGTATTCAATACTACATGAATGTGATGTTGTATCAGCCTTTCCAAATGTAGAGCTAGCATTCAGGATATACCTTTCCATGTTTGTGACAAACTGCACTGGGGAAAGATCATTTTCAAAACTAAAGAGGATTAAGAGCCCAATGCGAAGTACAATGAATCAAAATCGTTTGGCATCTCTTACTTTATTAAGTGCTGAGTGTGAAATTCTCAAGAGAATTGACACAGCTGAAGTTATTCAAGACTTTGCAAGAATGAAAGCCAGGCGTAAAGTGTTTTAAAGTTTTTTGTATAATTTGTATGTTATCTCATTAAATTCTTGCTATTATATTTTTTGCTAAGAATTTCTTTGTTTTATGTGTTCAGTCATTTACAGAATTATCTGAATCACATTCCTATTTTATTTTGAAACAGTTATATATTTTCCTGTCTGTAGACCCTTGGAATTCATTGATTTATTTATCAATTATCATTTCCAGACATTAAATCAAAGTGTGGTACTAAAACTTATTGCATAAGTAGCTAATTACCAGTTTAATTTTATAAACAAAATACCTAAGAGGAACCAAAGATTTTAACTTCTGTGATTTACTTTATTTTTTGAAGTTGTGATATAAGGTAACATGTTTCATGCTGTACTTAGTCATTAGTTCTTATAATTACGTATGTAGTGCTATGCTGCTGTGCAATGATTGAATTTACTTTTAAGATGAATTTCCTTTTGTGATAATTACACACTTTTTCCTAGTTTAAAGAGTAAATGTTAAAATGTTTATTTATATTAAGGATTAGTCACTGAATGGAAATACGTATTATTATATGTATTGTATGTAGCTCCATGGAATAGTCAAGTCAATCATGGTATTATTTTAGAAGAAATATAAGCAGTGAGAAATTAAATGATTATTTTTATTTAAGTACAAAGTAAGGTACTGAAACGTATTGCATAAGGAGCTAATTACAGGTTAATTTTATAAATAAAATACGTAAGAGAACCCAAAGATTTTAACTTTTGTGATTTACTTTTATTAATATTTATAAGATGTTTCATGCTGTCACTTCAATCACACCCTCCTCCTCTGGGGGCCCCGCAAAGCTCTAGTGCCCAGGGCCCCCTAAACCCAAAATCCGGCCCTGCCTAAGATGTCATAAATTTGCAAAACCCTGAAGTTCTGACATTTGAATAATAAATATGTGTGCGTTGTGTTATTCCAAACCAATAGTATGCATTTTTCTGTACATGTGTGTGTGTATGCCATACATTGAAAATATAGTCTTCTGACTGGTTTGTCTTTGGATTATTCTACAGCAGTTAAAGGCATTCAAACTATTATTACTATCAAGGACAGTAACTGTTTACATTAACACAATATTTACTAGTCATGTTTAGAAACTCGTAACAAGTATAACTCGTAACAAGTATAGCTGAAAAGAAGGTCGTCGGTTCTGGGGCCCCTATGCAAAAAGCTATAATCGAGTGTGTAGTCCAAGCTTAGAGAGGTCTATGGTTTAGGGGAAGAGCAGTGACCGTCTACCACAGCAGAGATTGGACGATCGGAAAGGAAACTGGAGTTAAGATACAGAGAGAAGGATAGAATCCGTAGGAGGGTAGTTCAGATAGCAAAGAGCTATGCCAGACTCTATCGAAAGCTTTCGAGATGTCTAGCGCAACTGAGAAAGTTTCACTAAAACGGATAAGAGAGGATGACCAGGAGTCAGTTAAGAAAGCAAGATCACCAGTGGAACGTCCCTATCGGAACCCATACTGGCCATCAGTTAAATCAGTAGATAGGTGCTTTTGAATCTTCCGGTTTAAGAGCTTTGCTAGCTTATATCAATTACTTACCAGCTGCCTCGATACTCTACTCTTACAGCTGAAACATCGATATGGAGAGAGAAAAAATGGTAAACAATATTTTCAAAATTTCGCCTGCTGTGCGGTTAGCGTGGGAGGCCTTGTTTACTCTCTAGTATAAATAGATATAAAAAAATATGCATACATAGTTAGATAGTTACATACAGAGATAAAAATAAGATCCAAATATATATTCATATTTATTTACTTTTTGACAATTTATATATAGCTATATAATATTTAAACTTTTTTTTCGGGATGTACACACAAGTTACATCTGGCACTGGAAAGAAGTGTGTACTACTTCATCACGTTAATTATTTTCAAGTTGATTGCAAGTCATATTACAATTATACTCTAGTCACAGGCGTTCTCTGCTATATAGTGTTATGCACTGAAGAAAAACAAACGGACCTTTATTGAAAATAATAATTATAAGAAGGAAGAAATACAAACAAAGGCATCAAAAGCTTCACACTGACGATATTGGTGAATTCGTTCATTACAAGCTTGGACAGCGAAGCTGCTGGGGAAGTCAAAGTATGTAGTTAACTATTTCAGAGGATCATGTTGGAAAAATAATTATGGACACAACATTTCTACGGATTTTAACAGTCAGTTGTAGGAGGAAAGATGCTTCGGTAAAGAGGCTTTGACTCATCATTGTTCAGCACTGCTGCATTATGTTCTTCTTTACATACGCTTTAAATGGCAAATGTTGATTTTTTTCTTTAACTGTTCGAGTATTTAGATTAAAGGAAATAACACACGTAGACGAGTGCTCGGGAGGCGCTGGGACACGCTGCATCAACACAGGGGTGTCTGGGCTGGGCTCAGCATCTCCCGTCCAAAGGTTAAAACGGAAACCACAAAGCCGAGTCCCAGCAGATAGAAGATACCCTGAAGGTGCTGCATACCGAGCACCACGTGATCAGCACCTGGTTCCTACGAAAAGGGAAATAGGAAATGTCAAAACCTTGCATTTTCTAATTCTTCCGGGGACTCCTGGCACCTAGCCAAAAATATCTCCTCCAGTTTCACTTCTTCATCTTTCCCTCCTCTCCTTAACCCTGACGGCTGCACCCCCGTCTCATCTATCTCTAAGGTTGAACTCTTCTCTCAAAGTTTCTGTAAAAACTCCACTCTGGACGATTCTGGGCATATTCCTCCTACACATCCCCCTTCTGACTCCTTCATGCCTGTGATGGTGAACATATTTTTATTTTATTATTATTGACATTGAAATCAACAGATTAATGAATATAAACACTTGAGATTGTCGAGAATATTGTACAGTTGGCACCCCTGAGCCGAGACTTAACAAACATTTGTTTGCTACCCAACAGTTGCCAAGTTTCGCTCTCTGTTAGCGTCTTACTGCTAACTAGCAGAAATTGGTAAGGCTAACAGAAAAGGTTTATGTATACCGGCCCAGAAGGCTTATGGACCTGATGGAGTGCCTCCTATTGTCCTCAATAACTGTGCCTCCGTGCTGACACCCAGCCTGGTCAAACTCTTTCGTTCCAGTCCCTCAAACTACCACCCTATTGTTTTACTTTCCTGTCTATCTAAAGCTTTTGAATCAATCCATAACCGGAAGATTCAAAAGCACCTTTCCACTTTTGACCTTCTATCTGATCTCCAGTATGGGTTCCACAAGGAGCGTTTTACTGGCGATCTTCTTGCTCTCTTAACTGATTTTGGTCATCCTCTCTTAGTCGTTTCGGTGAAACTTGCTCAGTTGCACTAGACATATCCAAAGCTTTCGATGGAGTCTGGCACAAGTCTTTGCTTTCTAAACTGCCCTCTTACGGTTTCTTTCCTTCTCTCTGTTCCTTTATCTCCAGTTTCCTTTCCGGCCGTTCTATCTCCGCTGTGGTAGATGGTCACTTTTCTTCTCCTAAAATCTATCAACAACAGGGCTCTGTCCTATCACCAACTCTCTTCCTGTTACTCATCAACGATTTTTTTCCATAAAAAAACCGTCCTATCCACTCATACGCTAACGACTCCACTCTGCATTATTCAAATTCTTTCAGCAGAAGACCTTCTCAACATGAATTACAAGGCTCCAGACTGGAGGCTGCAGAACGCTTAACCTCAGACCTTGCTATCATTTTCGACTGGGGTAAAAGGAACCTAGCTTGTGTCCTTCAATGTCACATAAATCCAATTTCTCCATCTATCAACTCCACACAATCTTCCAAACATCTATCCCCTATTCTTCAACAACACTCAGCAATCATCTTCAACACTAAACATCCCCGGTCTATCCTAAACCCAAAATCTTAACTGGAAACTTCATATCTCTTCTCTCACTAAATCAGTTTCCTTGAGGTTGGGCGTTCTGTATATCGTCTCCGCCAGTTCTCCCCCGCATAGTTGCTATCCATATACAGCGGCCTTGTCCGCCCTCGTATGGAGGATGCATCTCACGTGTGGGGGGCTCCACTCACACAGCTCTTCTGGGCAGAGTAGAGTCTAAGGCTCTTCGTCTCATCAGCTCTCCTTCTCTTACTGATAGTCTTCTACCTCTCAAATTCCACCGCCATGTTGCCTCTCTTTCTATCTTATATCGATATTTTCACGCTGACTGCTCTCCTGAACTTGCTAACTGCATGCCTCCCCCCCTCCCGCACTCGACTGTCCACTCTAACTCATCCCTATACTGTCCAAACCACTTATGCAAGAGTTAACCAGCATCTTCACTCTTTCATCCCTTACACTGGTAAACTTTGGAACAGCCTGCCTTCGTCTGTAGTATTTCCTCCTGCCTATAACTTGACCTTTTTCAAAAAGTGTGTATCAAGACACTTCTCCACCCGGAGTTAACCTCTCTTTTGGACACTCTATACCAGTGGTTCTTAACCTTGGGTACCTGTACCCCCAAGGGGTACGAAACCTTAAACCTGGGGGTACGAGACATGATAGCCAGTGCAATGGTATTGTATGCCCTCTTCTCTATATATCCAGAACAAGTACAGTCTAGAGAATTACAGTATATTTCAGATCATACAAGAACATGTAGGAATTAAAAAAATAATAATCGTCGTATCGCTGTGGGGCGCGTTGTTGCGTTGTTCTTCTTTTCGTTGTTGCCTCCTGCGCGTCTCTTGGTGCGCCTCGTCGTCGTCCGCTTCTTTGGGGTGGACCTCCTCGAAGCGTCCCTGAGGTGTTTTCGTCGGCTGCTGGGTGTCTGTAGTTGTGTTCTGTCCAGATTTCCCGGACCGTGGTACCTCCATAGGCGGTTGTTGGGACAAACTTTTCTTTGGTCTTTCCGTTCTCCGTGCCAGACTTGGTCTCCTTCCTTGAAGTCGCAATCGTCGTCTCAAACATCAATCAGCTTTGCCCGTGAATCACCCCGTAGTCCGTGGGGCCAGAGACCTGTAGGCTGAAGCGCAGGCAGCTTCTGATCTTGAGATGAAGACTGTTGCACTGCTTGGCCAACCAACTCCTGGCCCAACGTCCAAACTCTCCACCCACCATTCCATGACTGTGGGTGCAGAGGGGTCCGGGTTCCAGTCGGCCCACATGGACAGCACAGCACAATCCCCTCATCCTCCATCACACAATCCAAATCCAGTATAAAAAAGGGGGGGTCTGGGTGGGTGGTAGCAGCGAGCTGATGAGGAGCTCCCTTGGCTTCTCAAAGGCAACCTGAGTTTCGATAGCCTTTCCTCCTGCTCGAGGTCTGGCCAAAAGACAATCACGTCATCAAGGTAGATGAGTTGTTTCTTCCAGTGTCCCCCTCCTCCTTCTCTCCATCAGCCGCTCAACGTGGGCCGGCGCGTTGCACAGGCCAAAGGGCATGACGGCTGTTGTGTCTGTTCCGCCATTTTGACTTTTTGTGACCCAGACTTCATATCCAGTGTTGAAAAAACCACTGAGCCCACCAAGGCGTCCGAAGCGTGTCGTCGATCCGTGGTGGTGGGGTTGAATCCTTGATGGTGAGATCGTGAGGGGCTCGGTAGTCCACGCAGCACCTGGGACGGGCTGCTGGACCGCTTAACCCTTTTTGCCGGAGATCATCATCCACCTCTTCCATCTCCTTGCCGACGGCTGGTGCCATCCATTCGAGGAGCTTTGCTTGCTTTGGGGTGGCTACTGTGTGCGATGTGGTGCTCTAGGTCCATCCACCCCCCCCCCAGGTCTCCTTGTGGAAAACACATCTGCATTTTCACGCCAGTCGTCGGAGTTGACAAGAAAGACCTAACATAGACTAACACTAACTCCATGGCCTCCGCCAGAGGCCTGTGCATTGGCTTAGCTTGGTTCACTTGTATCTTCAGCAGCTGAGGGCTGTCCAGGGCATCGATGAATTGATCACGCAGCAAAACCGTCACACCAGGTCAGTGTCAGCACCTGGGCCTTAGGTGTCCGCTATCTAATGTCCGCCATGAGTTCCTGAAGAGACTGCTGCGCCTCCTGTTCGCGGTTCTGAAGTTCTAACCTGAACCTGAAAATCGTTCTGGTGCTTGGTCGTTGCTCCAGCGCTTGCGCCAGCGCCTTGCCCAGTTCTTTTGTCCAGCTTGTTAAGCGAGCAGGCTGAGCAGGACTCAGGCCGCCGGCCCCCTCCAGCCGCACAGCCTTGGTCATCCCATTTGGTGGTCATCCCATCCAGCTCAGCTGCCCACAGGCTCAAACTGAGCGCAGCTGCCCAGGAACAGGAGAAAGCATCTCTCAGGCTTCTTAACTTCCAAGAGGGCAGCAGACCCAGACCCATGGGCTGGCGGAAAAACAGATAAAACTCAGCGAAACCAGGCTCAAACTACCCCGGACACCCGTAGGAGAAGCATCTTGGCATCTTGGGCACAACTGGCCCGCTGGCTGTCCGTTTCCAGCTTACAGTCTTCAAGGGCTTCACTCTGTCACTGTCACAAACTGCACCCTGTGTACGGTTTCCCACCTTTTCACCTTTTCTTTTTGTGTTGTGTTTGTCGTCCCACACCACCTCCATCTCTTGTTGAAGATTTGTTGTGTTCTTTCTCCACTTCTCAGGCGTTGTGTCCCCAAGTTCAGTTACATCAGTCATTTTCTTTTCGCACTGACTCACTTCCATCTTGTACTGCTTTAAGCTGTAGCTGTAATCCTGTGAAGGATCTTCTAGCTGTTCTTTGAGTTCTGTGTTCTTTCTCCGGCCTTCTTCTAGCTCTATGGTCGCCGGGGGAAGCTTCCAGCACAACAGTATATTTACCATGAGAAAGTAAAACATATATTTTCCTAATTCTTCTTTTACTATAATTGTCTCAATTATTTTTTTGAAGTCAAATGACATTATCAATTCAAAGATTAATGATATGAGTCGAGATATCTTGCAGCAGGTGATAACAGACCTGAAAGCTAGTCCTGTCAAAATGAGTATTCAGCTTGATGAGTCAACTGACGTTAGTTTTTGCAGTCAGGTGATGGCATTTGTTTGGTATGTGAAGGAGAAAGAAGTAGTGGAAGAATTCTTATTTTGTAAATCTCTGAAAACTACTGCAAAAGCAATCGATGTGTTCAATCTTGTGAAAGAGTTCTTCTTGGAACATGAAATGACTCTCAACATGTGTGGGTCAGTTTGCACTGATGGGGCCCCTGTCATGCTTGGAAATAAATCAGGCTTTGCTACCCTGGTGAAAGAAGAGGTTCCCATGTAACTGTCACTCACTGTGTGTTGCGTTGTCATGCACTTGCTACAAAGACACTGCCAGAAAAATTGAAGACTGTTTTATCAGTTCCTGCGCGTGCCGTAAATTTCATCAGAGGACGGGCAGTGAATCACCGTCCTTTTGCACCTTTTTGTAAAGAAATTGGAGCTGAGCACAGTGTTCTTCTTTACCACACATAAATGAGGTGGCTTTCCCATGGCAGGGTACTTACACGTGTCTTTGAACTTTATGAAGAAATTATGTAGTTTCATAGAAATTAAGGCAGTGAAATTGCTGACCATTTTGAAAACAGGGAGTTCATTTTGTCTCTGGCATATCTGGCAGATGTATTCACGCACCTCAATTAACTGAATGTCTCTATGCAAGGAACAGGGATGAATATGATAACTGCCAGATAAAAGTTATCTGCCCTCACCAAGAAGCTTCCAATGTGGACAAAGCGATTTGAAAGTGGAAATTTTGCTAATCTCCCTTCTCTTGTTGAGGCTGCTAGTGCTGAAGAAGAGCTGCCCATCGTGAATGAAGTAAAAGACATTTGCACATTCAGTCCTTCCAACGGTATTTTCACCTTGGAGAAGTTTCTGTGGCACAAAGATGGATACGGGATCTATTTCTTTTCAACCTTGAATCCATGGATGATAATGATATGATGAAAGATGATCTCTTGGAGTTGCAAACCAATGACAAAATCCGAATGGAGTTTGAAAAAAAATGCAACTGGATATGTTTTGGTGTGCATAATTCGAAACATTTCCAGGTAGCAGGGAGAGCTTTGGAGGTCCTCGTGTCATTTTCAACTACATACTTATGCGAAACAGGTTTTTCAACGCTCCTACACATCAAGACAAAAGCCAGAAACCGTTTGGATGCAAGTGATGACATGCGTCTGGCACTTTCAAAGAAAGAACCTCGTTTGAACATCATCATTAATGAGAAACAACAACAAAAGAGCCACTAAAATGTGTTGGTGTGCACTATGTAGCAATACTCATAATTACTGTTATAATGTGCATTCATTGTATCCTACTAACTGACACTTTTCATTTGAAATAAAAAGTACCTTTGTTCAGTAATTGAATAGATCTAATAATTTCTCAGCAAGGTTTATATCACTAATCCTTTTCATATGTTTGTATTGTATTTATATTGGATGGGGGTACGAGAAAACATTCTGAAATTTCAAGCGGTACGGCCACTGAAAAAGGTTAAGAACCACTGCTCTAGACTATCTTTTGTTGTGGGAGAGGCAAGAAGCGGCCTTTTTTTCTACACTCTTTTTGATGCCCTTAAGCAGACTCTTTTGTTGTAAAAAATAAAAATGAAAGCTGTTTTATGAAGCAGTACCTCATCATATTATTTCCCACCGCGCCATCATCGAAGCCTAAATTGCTTTGAAAAATACATTAACCCGCAAAGCTTTATTGTTTACATTTTTGACTGCTAGAAAGGCAGCTCAAGGGGAAAAAAAAAACCGCTGGACGCTGCTCCGTTAAAAGAAACATTGAAGCCAGAAGAAAGGTCAATTTCGGAAGGAGAGGTGGTTTAAAACCCTTCTCTCGAAAAAGTTCAAGTCATTGACAGGAAGATATACAGACGGAGGATGTCTGTTTTAGAGCTTACCAGTTTAAGGGATTTGGATAAAATAGAGGTACACGGGAAAATAAAGTATTATACAGCGGGGCCACTCGAGAGGGGGAGGCATGCAGTTAGGAAGTTCAGAAGAGCAGTTATTTTTTACATGAAAATATCGAATAAAGATAGACAGTGGGGCAACACTGTGGCAGAATTTAAGAAGATTGCCAGTGAGAGGTGGGGAGCTGATGAGACTATATATATATATATATAATATATATATATATATATATATATATATATATATATATATATATATATATATATATATATATATATATATATATATATATATATATATATATATATATATATATATATATATATATATTAGCTCATCGATTTAACGGATGTCGATATACCGTACTTTCGGATTTATCGGATTGATTTTGGGGAAATCGCTTTGAGGTCAATCGTACCGGATCGTCAAATCATGTATAAACAAAGATTTTCAAGTCGGCGCGTGGCTATAGCCGACTACTAATTCAAAATCCCACCACATTAATGATGCTGGTTTGACGGCGCTGACCACCTCAACATCTCATGACTCATGATCCAGTGTTGCCAAACTAGCGCGAAATGCACTATAGATCTAGCACATTTGCTTCAGAAACTGCACGCAAATTTCATATATTGCGCATAGAGCATTTTTTAGTGCATATTTATTCAGTTTGATGCATTTTCTAGCGCATTACTGGAGACTGTATGTCAAGAATATTTAAGATTAGATTAACTATATATGCAAATAAATTATCTCGTATTGTAGGTGAACACTATAGTACCTAGCTGTCCTGTTCCCCGTACCTTTCCTGTACGGTGAGGTGAACGGGACAGCGGGATGGGTTCCTGTGAGATTCTGTGACGTATCTGCTTCAAGTATGCGGCGGCGGCTGGCCCCTCACACCCTGCTCATCCATCAACCCCCAGTCTTCAGCCTAGCATTGACAGAGCGCATACACAAACAAATCTACACAACACACAGCACACTGTATGTACATTGTGATTTTGTTCATCGTCTTTAGTGATTACTATTCGTATTTCGTATTGTAGGTGAACAGCAGTACCTGTCCCGTTCACGGTACCGTTCCTGTACGGTGAGGTGAGCGGGGAAGCGGGGTGGGTTTCTGTGCGATTCTTTGACGCGTCTACTTCACGTATGCGGCGGAGACTGGCCCCGCACACCCTCCTCACGGGACCTCACCCATCAACCCCCAGTCCTCAGCCTTGCATTGGCAAAGCGCACACACATACAAATTCACACCACACATAGCACACTGTATGTGCATTGTGATTGTGTTCATTGTCTTTAGTGATTACTATACCCCATCTAAAAAAACATCGATTTAACGGATATTTTGATTTACCGTATTTTTCTTGCACGCTTTAATCCGTTAAATCGATGAACTACTGTTATATATATATATATATATATATATATATATATATATATATATATATATATATATATATATATATATATATATATATATATATATATATATATATATATATATATATATATATATATATATATATATATATATATATATATATATATATATATATATATATATATATATATATATATATATATATATATATATATATATATATATATATATATATATATATATATATATATATATATATATATATATATATGTATAGATATAAATATATATATATATATATATATATATATATATATATATATATATATATATATATATATATATATATATATATATATATTTGGGTAGGTGGTAGCGTACTGGGCCCACATTCACTGCGTGATGGACGACGTGGGTTCGAATCCCCACGCCACCACTCGGATTTTTCAGTCACCGCCGAGTGACTTAAAACTACCCACATGCTGTCCTGAAGACCACCCATCAACCCGGACTCTAGAGGAAGCCGTCCAAGCGAATCAAGAACGAGTTCCGGAGGGCAGCATGAGCCAATGCAAGATGGCGCCACTATAAACACTCGCCTGCGCCAGAACGGGCTGGGCCGACCATCAGGCCCCACCTGGAAGAAGCCTTGGGCCGACCATCAGGCCCCTCCGGGAAGATGCCTACCGGCGCAATAGGCAATCGACGTAAAAAAAAAAAAAAAAAAAATATATATATATATATATATATATATATATATATATATATATATATATATATATATATATATATATATATATATATATATATATATATATATATATATATATATATATATATATATATATATATATATATATATATATATAGATATAGATATATATAGATAGATAGATAGATAGATAGATAGATAGATAGGCGGTGGCTGAGTGGATAGCGTGACGGCGCCGCGTCCAGGACGACGCGGGTTCGCGCCCCGCCCGGTGCCACAAGCTAGGATTTTTCAGCCGCCGCCGAGTGGCCTAAGACTACCCACATGCTGTCCAGAAGACCACCTACCAACCCGGATTCTAGAATCTAGGATTAAAAATGAGCCCCGGGGTGGTAGCATGAGCCAATACAAGATGGCGCCACTATAAACACTTGCCTGCGCCACAACGGGCTGGGGCCGAACATCAGGCCCTATTATGAAGGCCTACCGGCGCAACAGGCGAATCAATCAATCAATGGGGGCATACGCCGGGGGGCGCATCGCCTCGCCCACCCTACGACGCCAAGCCCGGGCGAGTCTCCATGCAGGCCCCCTTCCCAACCCGAGTACCTCCCGGCAGGATCTATCGACTGGCTCAGACCACGAACTCCGTGGGCGTCCTTGGCCTCCTCCACTCAGGATTGTCTCTTACAGAGACAACCCGATGAGCAGGATCAGTCTCCGGAAAACGTGCCACGTGCCCGTATAGCCGGAGTTGGCGTTGACGGACTATTTTTTTTTTTTTTGACGTCTACGCCTATAGCGCCGGTAGGCTTGCTTGAGGGGCCTGGATGGTAGTCGGCCCCAGCCCGTATTGGCGCAGGCAGGTGTTTATAGTGGCACCATCTTCTCTTGGCTCATGCTGCCCCCCGGAACTCGTTCTTGATTCACTTGGACGGTTTCCTCTTGAGTCCGGGTTGATGGGTGGTCTTCAGGACAGCATGTGGGTAGTTTTAAGCCACTCGGCGGTGACTGAAAAATCCGAAGTGGCAGCGTGGGGATTCGAACCCGCGCCGTCCATCACGCGGTGACTGTGGGCCCAGCACGCTACCACTCAGCCACCGCCTACCCTATGCAAGTAATATATGTCAAATCAGTCTCACGGAGTAGTCGCCGGTTTGACACAAAGTCATTCCAGCGATATCCCATGATTCTGCGTAGACACTTATTAACAAAGGCATCAATCCGCCTCTCCAAGTTCCCATTTAGTGTCCATGTCTCACAACCATAGAGTAAGACAGGGAGCACAAGGGACTTGAAGATCCGGATCCTTGTCCTTCTGCACAGGTATCGACAACGCCATATACTCGTGTTGAGCGAGTCCATAACACCGTGGGCCAGACCAATCCGCCTTAAGACTTTCTGGCCAGACTCACCGTTGTTATGAACTACGCTACCAAGATACGTGAAACTTTCTGAGATCTCAACGTCCTCGCCACACGCATGAAGAGACTGTACTGTGTCATCCAGCAAGCCTCCAAACACCTGTACCTTGGTCTTGGCCCAGGAGACCTGGAGTCCCAAGGGCTTCTTCGCCTCCTCGTGCAGTGCCTCGAGAGCCATCATCAAGACCTCCAGCGACTCCGCCAGGATTACTGCATCATCAGCAAAAACAAGGTCAGTGACCCTGGTATTGCCAATGGTTGCTCCGCAATGACTCTGGTCCACAACTCTGCCCAGTACCCAGTCCATACAGGTGTTGAAAAGCGATGGGGCAAGGACACAGCCCTGCCTCACTCCCGCATTCACGGGAAAGAATCTGGACAAGCCCCCCCCCACACACACACACACTTCACAGCACTCTCTGTCCCAGAATACAGGCCAGTCAGCAGACCAATAGTCCTCGCAGGAATCCCACGGAGTCGCAAAAGATCCTTACGATGCACTGAATCAAACGCCTTCCTGAGATCGATATATAGGCTGCAAGCATCCCCTGTCGAAACTCACGTCGGCACTCCACCAGTACGCGAAGCGCTAGGATACGATCAGTTGTTGACTTGCCAGGCGTGAACCCAGACTGTTCAGGTCTCTGCAGCTTCAGCAGTGGCTGCGAATTCGCATCAGCAATAGGTGGGCAAGCACCTTGCCTGGCACACTGAACAGTGTAATACCACGGTAGTTGTTGCAGTCCTGGCGGTCCCCTTTCCCTTTCCAGATAGGGACGACCAACCCCCTCTTCCAGTCAGGAGGAATGGTACCGGACTGCCATGCGGAGGTCAAGACCGCATGCAACCCGCGCATCATGGCTTCACCTCCAGCTTTGAGCAGCTCCGCACTGATGTTACAGGCGCCAGGTGCCTTCCCACCCCTCAATTTGGCCATAGCCTCTCTAACCTCGCCCAGAGAGGGTGGGCTTTCGTCACCGGGTGGGTCAGCATCCGCCATCCGCTGCCCACGTGGAGGGTCCACCATGTACAGCTGCTCAAAGTACTCAGTCCAGCGAGCCCTCTGCCCATCCATGTCCGACACTAGGCAGCCGTCAGCTGTTCGGATAGCGCTCACCTTAGAGGGAGACTTAGAGCGGAGCTTTTTCAGGTCTTGGTAAGCAGGTCGAAGGTCATTCGCATTTAAATGGCCCTCGACTTCCTCAGCGAGACCCCTGACATACCTCTCCATGTCTCTCTACCTGACAGAGCCCATTATTGGTCCCGGTTCCCAGCAAGTCTGGCAGCGCGACTCTCCTCAATATTCTCCAGTGTCTCCACCGAGGCAAAGCCACTCCTAGATCTCGGGCGCTCTCCAATGCACTCCTTGGCAGCTTGCAGAGTCTCACGTTTGAAGGTATCCCACAGCTCTACAGGCCCAGGGTCCTCCAGGGTGCCAAGCACTTCGAACCGATTTCAGACTGTCACTGTATACTCCTGAGCACATGCCAGGTCCTTCAGCCTCTCGAGATGGAACAGAGTAGTGTTGCATCTCGAGATTCTTCTTGACCTGACATGAAGCTTGAGTGTTGCAACAACAAGCCTGTGGTCAGTTGCAAAGAACTCAGAACTCAGGTAAACCCTGCAGTTCTGAAGGATCCTACAACGAGTACTTACGAGAATGTGGTCGATCTCCTTAGCTACCCCTCCGGCATCGCTATACCAAGTCCAGCGGTGGAGCTCTGGTCTCTGGTATACAGGAACCCGCAATTATCAACCTTCTGGATTTTGCAAAATTCAGGAGAGAGCTGTTGATGTTCCTGGTACCAGATCCATGGGGTCTAACACATAGCTCGTAGCCAACCCTGTCAGTGCCAGTAGTAAGACGAAGACGTAATATATATATATATATATATATATATATATATATATATATATATATATATATATATATATATATATATATATATATATCGTAGAGCTTTAACCACTGCGCTACCGAAGATATGTGTGTATGTGTGTGTGTGTGTGTGTGTGTGTGTGTGTGTGTGTGTGTGTGTGTTTGGGTGGGTGGGTGGGGGCTGGCTAGCTGGTTATCCTCCTGCCAAAACTCACCTGGGAGGATACTTCTAACACAGTACCGTCGCCCTCCAGAATCTGAGCCGCAGTGGTTGCCCCCACGGCCTCGTCCATCCATTGGTCTATGAGTCCAGCCTCGATCAGTCGCTGCTTTAGGTAACTGATGGAGCGGCGAAAAGGGGCGCCTTGTCTGTGTGTGCAGGACAAAAAGAGAGAGATTTACATAGATTTACAAAGAAAATCAGACCACACAGACCCCATGGTCCAGACTAGCTGGTCTGTCCTTAAACCTAAGTGATTTTACATTAATCAGATGGCTCCAAAACGTTGCTTTTCTACTCTAGTTAATATTAAGTTCAAGGAAGTGACGGTCGAGTTTGTTTTTAAAGGAGTCAATCGTGTTACACTGGACCACTGATGGTGGGAGCTTATTCCATTCTCGCACTACAACGTTGGTGAAGGAAAATTTGGTGCAGTCTGAATTTACTTGTCTACATTTGAGTTTTGTGCCATTGTTCCTCGTTCGCAAAGTGTCATCGATCATAAACAATTTTGTTCTGTTTACTTTCGTGAAACCATTAAGTATTTTAAAACATTCGATCAGTTTTCCTCGGAGGCGACGTTTCTCAAGAGAGAACATGTTAAGGGTGGAAAGCCTTTCTTCGTAGGATTTGTTGCGCAAGGAAGGGATCATTTTTGTTGCTCGACGCTGAACACCTTCTAGTTTAGCAATGTCCTTTGCATGGTGGGGAGACCAAAACTGTACCGCATATTCCAAGTGGGGTCTGACTAAACTATTGTAGAGCGGAAGTATTACATCTTTAGTCTTGAATAAAAAGTTTCTTTTAATGAAGCCCAACATTCTGTTCGCTTTATTTGCTGCATCGATGCATTGATGTGAAAATTTGAGGTTTGACGCGATTTTAATCCCCAGGTCCTTAACGCATTGAACGCTTGTGAGTTTAACGCCGCGTATTTCGTAATCGAACTTCTAGTTTTTTGTTCCAACTTGAAGGACCTGGCACTTGTCTACGTTAAAGGGCATCTCCCATTTATCCGACCAAGCTAGTGCACCGTCGCTGTTTGTTAAAGGTCCAATACCACTTTTGATCGCCTTTCTGTTGTTTATGTAACTGAAGAAAGATTTCGGATTATTTTTACAGTTGGCTGCAATATTTTCTTCATATCTACGCTTTGCCTGACCTACTAGTCTTTTTACTCGTCGCCTGGCATCATTATAAAGTCTAATATTTTCGGGCGTGCTTTGTTCTTTCTTTAACCTGTAAAACAATTTTCTCTCATTGACTGATTGTTTAATTTCGCTATTAAACCACGGTAGGGTTTTATTAGTGTTAATTCGCTTCTCGCACAAGGGGACGAATGTGTTCTGCTGAGTGAGTAAGTGATTTTTAAAGCTTAGCCAGGCTTCCTCTACGTTGCCGTCATCTGATAGTTGTATTTCTGTTAGTTTTTGTCGGATTTCTACGAAGTTAGCTCTTTTGAAATTGGGCACCTTTACTTTATTTTCAGTCACTGATGATTGAGATCTAATGTCGACGCGCACTAACTTATGATCGCAAGAATCGAGGTGTTCTCCTACCGTGACATTACTGACTAGGTTATCTTGGGTCGTTATAACAAGGTCGAGTATATTATTTTGTCGAGTTGGCTCAGAAACCATTTGGCTGAGATAATTTCCTTCTAGAAATTCGATCATTCTATGTGACTCGCCTTCTGTACCCGACAGTGTCGCCCAGTCGATATGGGGGAGGTTTAAGTCTCCTAATATCAGTGAGTCGTTGTTATTAAGTGACTGCCTTAAGACGCTGTACATTTCAAGGTCGTCATCGAGTGATTGCCCGGGAGGTCTGTAGGTGACAGATATATTTAAATTGACTTTTGCAATGTTTATTCACACGCACAAATGTTCAACGTTACTGTTTCCCGGTGTTTTGTCAGTGGGTTGCAAATAGCTTTTGACATAAAGGGCGACGCCACCACCTCTACGGTTTACACGATCTTTGTTGAAGAGTCTGTAGCCATCTATGTTGTATTCGGAACTTAAATCAATATTTGTGGTGTCGATAAATGTTTCGGTTATAGCAATTATGTCAAAATTTTCTGTTAGAGCAAGACATCTCAGTTCATCAGATTTGTTTCTTAGGCTACGCGCATTGAAACTAAGGATTTTTAAGTTATCTAGAGGCTTGGTAATAGAGGTGGTGGTACTTGCGGGATCACGGTTACGGGTTTGTTGCGATGCACGGCGTCTATTTACACGGGCGGGGTGGAGGGACGTGGCTGTGACTCGTTTTTTGCTCGGATGACACGTACTGCTTCGTTGAGGAGCCTTCCGAATCTGGCTGCCCCGATGGGAGACAGGTGCAATCCGTCCCTGTGGAAGAGCTCACTTTGTCCATAGAAATTGTCCCATGCGTTGAAGAACTCCACGTCAAGCTCCCTACAAAGAGTCTGTAAGCGGTTGTTTAGGCTGAAGGCCTTACTGAAAAAGTCGTTCTCCGCCCAAGTCCGTGGTAGAACTCCTGAAATCAAAATGTTAGGGGATTTAGACTTATACTGCTGGATGAGCCTACGGTACTTCTCCAGGAGTTCCTCAGACCGGGTCGTGGTGACGTAGTTCGTACCTGTGTGAATAACAAACAGTGAATCATTAGTAGCCTGGGGAGAGATCTCCTCAAGAGCAGCAGTTATATCGTCGATCCCAGCACCAGGATAGCAACAGTTCCGTCTTCGACGAGGAACTCTGCCGCAGAACTCAACGACTTGCTGGCGAATCATGGAGTCACCCACCAGGAAGGTGCTCTCCTGCTCGTCCTCCTCCAGAATGGCAAACCTGTTGAAGCAATGTACAGGATAAATCGCTTGTCTGGCTGGTTTGGCTCCTCCATTCACGACGGTGAAGCCATCATGGGCGGTGCCACTAGCATCCTCCCGTTGCGTGGTGTCGTCCGCTGGTGTCGACGGTACCGCTGAGGGCAAGGGGACGGTTGGAGAAGGGTTTGGCACCACGAAAGGAGAAGGGTTTAGCACCACATTGGAGAAGGGTTTGGCAGAGAGAGAGAGAGAGAGAGAGAGAGAGAGAGAGAGAGAGAGAGAGAGAGAGAGAGAGAGAGAGAGAGAGAGAGAGAGAGAGAGAGAGAGAGAGAGAGAGAGAGAGAGACGCTCATCGACATATATGTACTCATTTGCAATATGTAAGATGTAAAAAGAAAGAAAGAAAAGAGAGAGAGAGAGAGAGAGAGAGAGAGAGAGAGAGAGAGAGAGAGAGAGAGAGAGAGAGAGAGAGAGAGAGAGAGAGAGAGAGAGATTTACATAAATAATATGACCACACAGGTCTATACTCCAGAGTAGGTGGTTCGTCCGGGAGACTACTTAACACTTCATAAAAAGGCATAATGGTCAAGAGGATTGCATTATAATCCCTCAATGAAAATTAATGTGGAGGAAATTGCTGTCGATATTGTTTTTATACGACTCTTTTCTGTTGTATTGAACTACCGGAAGGAGGAGTTTATTCCATCATCGTGCTACACACCAATGTAGAAAACTTTGGTGTAGTCTGAAAGTATTTACTTACACCTTAGGCTTGTGTCATCACTTCGTGTAACAGACGAGTCGTCATTCATAAAAAAAAATCGATTTGTTCACATTCATAAAGCCAATAAGCATTTTGAAAGATTCGATCAGTTTTCTTCGCAGATGGTTCTCAAGAGAGAGCATGATCAGAAATAAGAGACTTTTTTAGTTAAATTTGTTTTGCCGGGAAAAGATCATCTTAGCTGCCACAAGTTAAACTCCTTTTAATTTAGCAATATATTTTGCATGCTGTGGAGACCAGCAATACATTGTATATTCCCAGTGGTGCCTACTAAAACAGTTTATGTAATTTTTTTTTACAACAAATGAGTTGGCTCAAGGGCAACAAAAATAGTGTAGAAAAAAAGTCCGCTACTTGCCGATCCCACCACAGAAGATAGTATAGAGTGGCCAAAAGAGAGGTCAATTTCGGGTGAAGAGGTGTCTTGATACACTCTTCTTGAAAGAGGTCAAGTTACAGGCAGGAGGAAATGCAGACGAAGGAAGACTGTTCCAGAGTTTACCAGTGTAAGGGATGAAAGAGTGAAGATGCTGGTTAACTCTTGATTAAGGGGTTTGGACAGTATAGGGATGAGCTAGAGTGGACAGTCGAGTGCAGCGGGGCCGCGGGAGGGGGGGGGAGACATGCAGTTAGCAAGTTCAGAAGAGCAGTCAGCGTGAAAATATCGATAGAAAATAGAAAGAGAGGCAACATGGCGGCGGAATTTAAGAGGTAGAAGACTATCAGTAAGAGGAGGATAGCTGATGAGACGAAGTGCCTTAGACTCCACTCTGTCCGAGAGAGCAGTGTGAGTGGAGCCCCCCCCACACGTGAGATGAATATTCCATACGAGGGGAGACAAGGCCCCTATAAATGGAAAGCCTCTGTGCGGGGGAGTAGAACTGGCGGAGACGATACAGAACGCCCAACCTCGAAGAAGCTGATTTAGTGAGAGAGATGTGAAGTTTCCAATTGAAAGACCTCGAATTAGTTTTTCAATAGACGATAAAAGAAATGTTACCAATTTTTATGATGTCAGCAACATCGATGTCGTTGATTTAAATTATGAACAGTAACAAGGACCAAGAACTGAGTCCTGGTGGACACCCATAGTGACAGGCACCCAATCTGAAGTAGTTCCATGTATCACCACCATTTGTTGTCTGTTGCTCGGCAAATTTACAGCCTTTGATATATATTACCCTGAATACCTA
This sequence comes from Eriocheir sinensis, assembly GCF_024679095.1. Lineage (NCBI taxonomy): Eukaryota > Metazoa > Arthropoda > Malacostraca > Decapoda > Varunidae > Eriocheir > Eriocheir sinensis. The sequence continues at coordinate 19,719 of NW_026112252.1, forward strand.
GTTGCTTCATTGTGCGAAATATTTATGGTGCGGAACTCTTTCAAATGCTTTTTGAAAATCCAAATTAACTACCTATAGGGAGTTGGATGTTCCGTAAATTGAGCAGCGGTCAGAGGTCATTGTGAAGGAATATCGATAGGTCGGATAAACATGATCTGTTGTTTTGAAATCATTTTTGCGAGCCGAAATTAGTTAAGACTCTCTGGGTAATTTACAATTTATTTCTGATTATGCTCTCAATTACCTTATCTATTACTTCAGCAGTGGCTACTCTCCCAGTAGTCCTCACGAAAGTACTGGGTGTAGCGGTATAGGCAAGGGTTGGCAGGGTGGATCGCCAGCCCGTGGGAAGCATTGTGGGGAAATGGGAAAAAAAGAAGAATGCAAAGGCACAAAAGGAAAAACAAAAGTGAAACAGAAGTGAAGGTGGAAAAGAAGGAAAGAATAATGAGAAAAGAAAAGGGAAGAAAAAAGGAATAAACGACCTTCCGACCTCTCTCCATACACACCACATTCCTCTGTCGGGAGGTGGGGCTAGATATTGAGCAGTTCACAGGGGTCCTTGATAGAGGGTGGTCTGGCCGGCTGAATGATGATGTAGTGGGGAGGAGGTGTTAGGAGCTAGGAGTTCCGGGAAATGCCAGTTTCTTGGTTCACATGTTCAGAATGAACTTTAAAAAAGTAATTGCAGTAATTCTAAAAGACTACATTTTGTCAGACGTCAAGCAAGCTCATTCATTACTTTGGCATCATCATGGACTCAGCAACAGACGTATCACACATGGAGCAGCTTTATTTCTACATTCGCTATGAAAATGAAAACTTTTTGATACAAGAATGATTTCTTCTTTTCATAAGTATCAGATTCTAAATCACTATTTTGAAGGCATACGACAATATTGAAAGGTTAAAGACTTCAGATGAAGTTATAAGGAGGCGATCTTATGACGGGCACCTGATTTAAATGGCAAGATATTTGGGCTGAAGATTCGTATTAAAGTAAAAATGACTCCGTATCGAATGCCCAGTGTTGTGCCCACAACCCAAACCCTGTACTGGGTTATGTATATGCTGACTGCCCACGGGGAAAATATTCCAGTTTGTAAATACTTTATATTATCATTATCATTGACCTGGTGATGGTTCAATTAATACTAACAAGGGAAATATAGTAATAATTCAATACAGCGGATTTAGAGTTATAAGCGCAGTGAAAAAAGTCTCGATCATCAATTGGGTCTTGATGACGTGGCATCTGTAGCCTGGAGGGTTTAGTGCAGCCACTGTGCTCTACTGATTAACAGCCGCCATCAAGTGTGCACCCCCATACCAACTTAAATTTCATATCATGTAAAGAGAAGTACATTTTTAAGAAAAGATTCTGAGTGCCCGGTTAAGTCCTTGGGCCATGCCAGAGCCTTTGGAACCTGCTTGAATCACGTCAGACACTTTACCCAAGACTTCACTGGCGATACCTCAAAAGTCCGGGCGTCTATGCTAAATACACTATTTATATTGACAAATCATATTTTTCTTAACCTGAGGTGGGAGACAGAGAGCTAGGCAGGTAATTCATGCCTAGTGATACACGTGGATTTCCATCATATTTTCCACAGCCCAGAGGTTAGCTGTTATTAATTAAAATTAGAGTTGGCTGGGTTGCAGATGGCAGCTGCTGATACACCAATAGACGATACTCCATCCTTTCCTACGGAAGTGAGAAAGGCTGTGAGGAAGCTGAAGGGTAGAAATGCAGCTTGAATCTGTAAGTGGAGGTGGCTGCAGAATGGTACGCGTGTGTACCCCGCGTTCGCCGCGTCATAGACAACGTGAGTTCGAATCCGCTGCTACCACCTGGGATTTTTCAGGCCTTAGACTACCCACATGCTGTCCTGAAGACCACCTATCAACCCGGACCCTAAGAGAACTGTCAAAGTAAATCAAGAATGAGCTCTGGGGGGCAGCATGAGCCAAGAAAAGATGGCGTCACTATAAACACTTGTCTGCCCCACAAGGGGCTGGGGCCGACCATCAGGCCATACCAAGAGAGCCTACCGGCGCCACAGGCAAAAACGTAAAAAAAAAAATCAGCTCAGAGGTGTTGAAAGTTCGGTTGAAGATATGAGCCGCGGTTTGCATGCGGTGTTGTCTGCTGTATGATAGTCCGGTGCCATTCCTCTTGACTGGAAAAGGGGGTTGGTTATCCCTGTCAGGAAAGGGAAAGGGGAATGACCATACTGCGACAATTACCGTGGTATAGCACTGCTCAGTGTGCCGGGCAAGGTGTTCGCTCATCTGCTGTTGATGCAAATTCGATCTCTTCTGCTAAAGTTTGAGAGATTTCGGCAATCCGAGTTCACGTCCGGCGTCAACACTTGGCCGGATTCTAGCACTTCGCCTCCTCGTGGAACGCCGACGTGAGTTTCGGCAGGGGTTGCTCGCTGCCTATGTCAATCTCAAGAAGGCTTTTGACTCAGTGCATTATGAGGAACTCTGGGATATTCTGCGGATCCGTGGGATTCCTGCAAGGATTAAAGACCGAATGGCTGGCCTTTTCTCTGGGACTGAGAGTGCTGTTAATTGTGGGAGAGGTGTTTTCGGCTTCTTCCCTGTTAATTCAGGAGTGAGGCAGGGGTGCGTCCTTGCTCCATCACTTTTTTAAGACTTGCATACTGGGTACTTGACAGTTCCTGATCAAAGTCATTGCGGAGCATCGGTTGGCGATATCAAGGTCACTAATCTTATTTTTCCTGATGATTCTGTACTTCTCGTGCAATCGCTGGAGGTCCTGGTGATGTCTCTCGAAGTGCTGTACGAAGAGGAGAAGCCTCTGGGACTGAACGTCTCCTGGGCCAAAACCAAGGTCCAGTCGTTTGGAGGCTTGCTGGATGACACAGTTTCAGTCTGTCCATGCATTTGGTGAGGATGCCAAAGTCACCAAAAGCTTCACATACCTTAGTAACGTAGTGTATAGCAATGGTGGGTCTCACCAGGAAGTCACTCGACGGATTGGCCTAGCCCACCATGGTATGGACTCGCCTTTTTTTTTTTTTTTTTTTTTTTTAAGTTCGGTCTATGGCTTTCTTGGTGGGGCTTGATGGTCGGCTCCAGCCCGTTATAGTGCAGACAGGTGTTTATAGAGGCACCATGTTGCCTGGCACATTCTGCCCCCGTGTGTGTGAGAGAGAGAGAGAGAGAGAGAGAGAGAGAGAGAGAGAGAGAGAGAGAGAGAGAGAGAGAGAGAAGGTATGCCATTTCTTGGTGTTTAAAAAATTATCACGTATTTCGAGGAGACAGAACAATTCATAGGTTTAAGCTGAATACATATTATCAGTATAAGGTCACACATTTTCTTGACACTAACAATAAGCGTATGTTACAAGTGTCTTTTTTGGAATTATAATATAATGAATTAGCTTCACTACTGGAATAGCAACACTTGCCCGACGGTGATCGCGCCCTAACTCGAAGGAAGGCCAAGCAGGTCAGGTCAGCAACAGCACCTGACCTTCGCCTTAGTCAGATGAATAAGTTATGGAGACGCGCCCGCTGCCGTCCAGTCTGACAGCATACTGTCTGTGGGGTCTGGCTTCCACCACGAGGCCCGTCCGGTCCCACAGGTTAGATGACTGGTTTTGGACCCTCACACGCGTACCGGGCGATAGGGGCAGGAGCCTCCTGGGTGTGCTGCTTGCCTCCCGGGTGTTGTTGTCGTCCGCCATCTGCACCTCTCGCCTGTGGAGCGTCCAGCACCACTGTCTGTCAACCATGAGCTGCCAGCGGGTCGTCGGTACTCCGTCTCGCACCTGCCTGCCCGCTGCGAGCTGGGCTGAGGACCTGTCTCCTCCTCTTAGCGGGGTGTTGAGGTACTGTAGCAGAGCCAGCGCCATCCTGTCAGTGTCGAGGTTGCCTCCGTCGCCGGTGTTGGCCATGATGAGCCTCTTGGCTGTCTTTACGGCGACCTCGGCCCTTCCGTTGGATTGTGGGTATTGGGCAGAGGACATGCGCACCGACACGCCCCACTTTTTCAGAAACTCCACCATCTCGTCGCTGGCCAGGTTCGTGCCGCCATCCGTGGATACTTGCTCCGGGGCCCCCCAGCGGGCGAAGTATCGCCGCAGTTGCGTCTTGATTCTCTGGGACGTGGCGCCGTGTGGGAAGTGAGCTATTTCCAGCCAGCCGGTAAGCCTGTCGGCGTAGGCCATGTACGTGTGTCCTTCGTGCTGGAACATGTCGGCCACCGTCTACTGGAATGGGTACTCAGGGGGCGGCGTCATCGCCAGCGTTTCTGCGTGCTGCGATGGGGCGCGTGTTTCGCATTCTGTGCATGCGGAGCGGTGGTGCTGCAGGTCCCCCTCAATCCCCGGCCAGTATACACACTGCCTCGCCCTCCGCAGCATGGAATCGAGGCCCTGGTGGCCGGCGTGTAGGTTTGCTGCTACCTGCTGTCGGAGAGCTTCGGGATGACGAGGCGCACGTACCCCTGGTCAAACGTGTATGTCACTACGTCGTACATCACCGCCAGCCTGTCCCTCACCCCGTAGAAGGGACGCAGGGATGCCACTTCTTGTGCTTTATGCTGGTGCCAGTCACCCGCCATGACCTTGGCGACTAACATCTGGTACGTCGGGTCGCCGGCGGCCGTCCGCTTGACCTCCTCTTCGTCCACCACGCGTCCCTCCCGATCGGTGCAGGCTATGACTGCGGCGGCGACTGCCCCGATGATATCCTCGTCCGAGTCGAGGTCCGCTGTTGTCGGGGGTGCCCTGAGAGCTGGGTAGCGGGACAGAAAGTCGGCGGCGATGTTGCTCTTCCCAGGGAGGTATTTGATTTGGAATCGGAACTGTAGTGTTCGTTCCTTGAGCCTGAAGAGCCTGGGGTTGACAACGCTCGTCAGAGCTCTGTCTCCTAGGAGCTTCACAAGGGGGCGGTGGTCGGTCACGATGGTGAGGTTTGGGCATCCCAGCAGAAATAACCTCGCCTTTTGGAGGCACCACGCCACCGCCAGAGCCTCCCCTTCCACAGCTGCGTATCCAGCCTCGGCGGTGGTGAGGTGCCGGCTGCCGCACAGGGCCAGGCGCCACCCGCCCTTACAGCAGTATGGGGCGGAGGCCGATGCACAACTTCAGTACTGTTGGAGGATGACGAATCCGATGCCCTCTCGGCTCCAGTCGGTGATGGCAGCGGTGGGGCGGGTTTTATCGTAACACGTCAGACCGTCCTTGGCCAGCTGGCATATAGTGTCCTGGGCTTGGCGGAATTTCTCCTGAAGCTGGTCGTCCCAGTACACGTGTCTTCCGGTTGGTTTCTTCAGTAACTCCCGGAAGGCGTTCATGATCCGATGATGATGATGGGCGAGCTGGTTTACGAAGCCATACCACGATCTGATGTCCGTGATGGATGGCTTGCCCGGCATGTGGAAGCCCCTGATGGCCGCCAGGCGCTCATCCGTGGGTCTGTACTCGTCCCAGCCGAGCCGAAAGCCCACGAAGTCGACCTCTCTCCGGGCGAACTGGAATTTCTCCGGCTTGAGGGTGATGCCCTTGGCTGCGCACGTTGCCAGAAAGTCGTACACGTGCCAAAACGCATCCTCGACGCTGCTGTCGTGCAGAAGCGTGTCGTCGACACATTTGGACTTCCTTGTGATTCCCTGGATGGCGTCGTCGAACCGTTTCACGTAGGCGTCGCCGGCGGAGCAGTGGCCCATCGGGGTGCGTCGGTATCTGAACCTACCCCATGGCGTGATGAACGTGGTGAGGCGCCGGCTCTCCTGGTCCAGCTTCACTTGGTGGTAGCCCCAGTACGCGTCCGCTACGGTCTTGAAGGAGTGTTTGGGGACGCCAGACACCATGTTGAAGGGGACCGGTGTGTGGTGGGTCTCCCTTAGGCACGATGCGTTGAGGCGCTGGTAGTCCACGGTGCGCCGAGGCTGGCCGGACTTCTTGGCCACACCACCATCCGAGCGCACCACTCTGTGGGTTTTCCTGCTGGGACGGGCTCAATGGCCCCTCGCTTCACGTCCTCTTCTAGCTGCGCCCTGACCTCGTCTTCCCAGTGTTTAGGCACAGGCGCCGGGGTGTGGCAGGCGTGGGGGGTGGCACCGGACGCCAGGTGGATGTGGTGTGGCTTACCCTCCATCACGGGCAGTGGTGTAATCGTGGTGTTGAACGTTGTGGATGAGAAGCGCTGGAGCAGCCACGTACTTCTCGAGCCGTTCCACGTGCTCCTCCAGCGGTGGGAAGGGTAGCGACGCGGGTTTAGGCGGCGGCTGGAGTGGCGGGCGCGCTGTCTCCACCGCCGCGAGAATGGGCGCCGCGGCTGGGGTGTGGTGAGGGAAGGCTTTGGGCACTAGACCTAGCGCTTTGCACGCGTCCAGCGACAGAAAGAGGGTCTTCGCCGACTGTATGAAGTAGGTGTCCTGTACTGTGGTGCGGTCGCCCATGGTGATGCTGCACGCCAGAGACCCGAGGCACTTGAGTGGCAGGTCTGCCACATCTCGCAGGCCGGCCCGACGCTGCAACAGCGCAGGCCTGATGTGGAGCGCGGCCATTAGGGCTGGCCCGGCTACGCATACCTGAGCCCCTGTATCAGCCACCGCCCCCATACGAAGTCCCTTCTCCTTGCCATGCGAGACCTTGACCTCCACTGTGGGCTGGCGGGCGGGGTGGGTGCCCGCCGTGGTGATAGCGCCCGACACCGCACGGTCAGACGGGCCGGCGCTGGGCTGCTTGCCACTCCTGCAGCATTTTCTGAAGTGCCCCTGCTTCCGGCAGCCGCTGCAGACAGCCGCCCTCGCCGGGCACGATGCCTTCCCGAGGGCGTGGGAGGTGCCGCAGTTGCCACAGCGTCGTAGGGCGCTTTTCCCGCCAGCTGTGGTGGCGGCAACGTCGGGAGATGCTTCCTAGCGCTCGGTCTCCTCGCTTTGCGCGGTGCCAGCCGCACGAGCAGCCTCCCGCCCCGGGCCTCCACCACCTGTGGCGTCGCGACGGGCGGCCTCGTAAGCACAACACATGGCCCTCAGGGCGTCGACACTGCCGATTGAGTCACACGCCTGGTACACTTGTTGCCTCAGTGTCACGTCACGGAGGCCTCCCATTAACTTTCTAAGCGACAAGTACTCCGACAAATCTGTGCTACACTGTGGGCACTTGAAGGCACAGTCTGTCGCTTTCTGTGTGCACTTGGTTATGTACTCACTGACACATTCCTGCTCCTGCCTCGCTCCGAAGAACTCTGCCCACTGCACTGCCTGAGTAGATGGCCGAAGGACGAGCTTGCCTATGGCGTCCAAGGCCGTGGGTGGAGTCAGGGTGCTCCACTGGTCCATAGTGAAGCGTGCGTCCAGGGCCCGCTGCAGGGTAGGGACGCAGTGGAGCCTGATGTGTTGCACTGCCTCCTGTGGCGGCCACCTGCACAAAAGCAGCCAGCACTCCATGGACCTCCTCCATGACTTGAAGGCGGCTGGCGACATCTCCAGCTCGCACTTCTCTGGAGCGGAGGCTGGTGACGGCCGGGGAGGAGGCATGTTGGGGCCACGTGCAGCCAAGTCTGCGATGCTGGCCGTCAGCTCCAAGACTGCTTCCTGCTGCGCCGCGATGGTCCGCCTCGCCTCGGTCAGCACCGGCACGAGGGCTCTGGGGATCACGGGTGCAGGTGCCCTAGGAGACTGGGCGAGTGTCCTGCTTGGGAGAGGGATCTTGGAGTGGTCAGTTGGTAGGTCCAGACTTCCGTTCACTGCGCCATGTAAGATGTCTGGCTAAGGAAACGCAGGACGTGTGAAGAGATATTATCAAACCCTAGTTTCTCTTCTCCCCTCGAAACAATCTTTCCGTGTAGTGTTGGTACTACTGCAAATCTAACAAACGTTGAAAACCGAAACATTAATGCATTTTAGGTACATTTCTATAATGGAAAATATTGTGTGGCAAGTACTTATGTAAGCAGTACTTGATACAGTGACATATACTATATATAACAGAAAATTTACATTGATGAGTTTAATTGGTTGGTACCTGTGGCGATGTTTGCTTCGCTCTGATATCGTCCCGTTACCTGTGGGCGGAGCTTAGGAGACCTCGTTAGAATAAACTGCTTTTATTTTCTTTATTCTCCTCCTGTTCCATGAGATCTCTTTCTCCCTTCGTTATTTCTCCCTTGTAAATATGTTTTTAACTAGCCTTAGAGCTCCTATCAGTGGGTGGAAAATGATAGCATCTATATTGCTGAGCTTTGCTAAGCTCCACCCAAAGGTGACGTCACGAGTTTGGAGATTGGCTGTGGGAAGCCAAGCACGGAGTGACACATACCACCACATATTCATACAGACTTGTGAAACATTCGCCCGGAGGCCGAAGCCTAGCTGTCAGTCGGTCACTTTTAAATTCATCCCAGCAATCTTCATGCTTATGGTTTGAAGTGCCAGCCCTAGAAACGCTTAAAAAGGAGAACTGTTGTGAATAGTTGAGTCTGAAGGGTGGGGCGTGCTGGCTTGGAGGTGCGTTCCAGTGTTGGCTTAAATTATCATAGGAACTGTGAAGTCTTGAATAAACAGAAAAAAATAATGTTTCTCGCATTGTATGACTTTTTATATAAGGCCTAGAAAATTTAAATTGTTCTTATACCCAATTAATAATACAGCAACATGGAAAAATGTTGTAATAAAGCATTAAATGTGCGAAGATATTGGCGAAGGGCTGGCCTTCACCTCCTCTTCGTCAGGAGAGAAAATTAGTTCATTTCTTTCCCGCTCGCAGCTTCGCGCGCTGCATCAAGGACACTCCTCGTCACTGAGAATACAGTTTGGTCCACGAAGCCTTGTATCCTCGCGGGAAGGGGGAAGAGATTCACTGAGAATATGGCCGTTAGCTTCGCATCCTCCTCAAGCGATCTCGCGTAATCACTTAACACAAATGATGCCGAAGGTCCTGCCATTTGCCCGCGGGTAGTGACTTGGGGATGGGGCACACGTGGTCCGTCTGCTCACTCTGCTGGGGAGGTGACCACCACCGGGTTTGCAGACGACGCATAAGGTGCAGACGACGCTATTTCGTGACGTCACTGCAAAACCTCTATACTAAAAAAACAGTAATCTCCAATTTGTTTGTTTCAATTCTTACTGAAACATCATTTTACCATAATTTTTCCCTGTGCCTCTCACTTATTTCCTTTCTACAATCAGTAACAACATAAGACAGAAAGATAGAGAAATAAATAAAGAAAAAGAGAAAGAAAGAGTAATAAAGAAATACAGAGAGAGAGAGAGAGAGAGAGAGAGAGAGAGAGAGTCAAAGAAAGAAAGAAGGAAAGAAAGAAAAAATATAGAAAGAGAATAAAAGAAATAATGAGAGAAAGAACGAAAGAAAATAAGAAAGAAATAATTAGAATGAAAAAGATATAGACAGAAAGAGACAGACAGGAAGAGAAAAAGAAAGAGAGGAAGAAAAGAGGGAAAGATAGAAAAGAAAGAAAGAGAGAAAGAAAAAATAAAGAGGAAACAAGAGAAAGTAAAAGAAAGAAAAAGAAGAGAAAAAAAGAAAGAAAGAATGAAAGAAAGACAACTAAAGAAATAAAGATAAAAAGACAAAGAAAGAAAAAAAGAAAGAAAATGATGAAAGAAAGAGGATAAAGAGAGAGAAGAAAGAAAAAGAATGAAAGAGAGAGTTAGAGACTCTAAAAAAAAATGAGAAAGTTATAAAGAAATAGAGACAAAGGAAGAAAAAAATATATAGAAAGAAAGAAAGAACATAATGAGAGAGAGAACGAAAGAAAGAAAGGAGAAAGAAAATGAGAAAGAAAGAATTTTAATGAATAATATATAGACAGAAAGAGACAGAAAGGATGAGAAAAAGAAAGAGAGGGAAAGATAGAGATTAAGAGAAAAAGAAGGAAAAAAGAAAGAGGAAGGAAAATAAAGCGAAAGAGAGAAAGACAGAAATAATGAGAAAGAAGGAAAATATATAGACAGAAAGAAAGGGCCTTGAAGGGAAAGGCTGAGGAAGTGAGAATCTCCCTCCTGCCCAGCCAAAACTGTCTGAGTGACAACGGACCCGACTGCCCGTGGGCGCGCACGGAAAGGCGGCAGATCACTGGTAATGCTGGGATCACACATCTGCAATTTCGCTCTGCGACGGTTGGCGATTTTGAAAATGCACGAAATCTTGTGAGCATCGCCATTGTCTCTGCGAGTTTGCCTTTGTTTCAACTCACAGCAACATGGCGAGGGAGGGTCGCTCGCCTATACGCACACGAGGGCGACAGGCGAGGGGACGTCGAGGTGCATCGTGCGTGAATGCGCGCGACTGTAGCAGAGGAGCCTAATTTTGAAAATAAAACCCGTTGCGACGGTTCGCGATGAACGCAGGGCCTGGCGACTATGCGCGACCGCCCCTCGTCTAGCCGCTCGACGACGCTCTACGTCGCATGCATGGTCGAGAAAACGTCGAGGACGCGTCGCTGTACGACCCATAATAGGCGGGCAACACTATCGCGCACTCTCTACCAACAATCCCCCACACACCACACATTATATATATATATATATATATATATATATATATATATATATATATATATATATATATATATATATATATATATATATATATATATATATATATATATATATATATATATGTGGTGCCCCGCGAGCCGCGACACCACTCGTGTCATCATCATCTTCACCGGCAATATTTTCCGATGACAACAGCGGTATCGACCGCTAAAACACAACACGGACTCCAACACATGATTGTCCCCACTGTTCATTTACCAACCTATACACAATTGTAATTGCCCATTAACGCACCCGCTTATCTCTCTAAGCCAAACACAATCAACCGCGGAACAAAATGTTATGAAAACAAAGCTGCGTCACCGCGTGAATTAAGCATGTCGGTTAGGTAGATTATTGTATGAGCTCGGTGTGAGTTTGATGTATGACTCACACGCCTGACGTATTACCCTCGCGATGTCTGCCTATATAAGAAGCATTTCTCCAGGCTTGACCTCAGATCAACCAGCACTCTGTTCGTTGCTGGACACTCAGTTGTCCTTCCCTAGACAACATGGGTAGAACATTCATCGTTGCTACTGTGAGTATGGAGTAATGTGGTACCATAGAGGAAAGCGTATCTAACATATCTATTGTGTTCTATTATCTTAGTTTTACTTAGGATTATATTTCTATGATACTTTATTGTGTGAGTTTTTACTCAATATTATACCAGTGTTAACGTCAGTAACCAATAGTGAAAGAAAACCTGAAGACTCATTGAGTCTAGTAAGCCAGTCGCTGGTTTAAACAATATTTTTACCCTCTGTAATATTAAGTAGTATTAAGGTAGAATAAAATACATATAAGAAAGGCGACACCGTTTCATCACCCACTTTACGAACTCCTTTAAATACTACTAAAGTACCAGTATTTTAAGTCAAGTGTTACTAGTGCAAAAAGTGTGTCGTCGCCCCTGTGTGACCCTGGATTGCGGGTTACAACATATATATATATATATATATATATATATATATATATATATATATATATATATATATATATATATATATATATATATATATATATATATATATATATATATATATATATATATATATATATATATATATATATATATATATATATATATATATATATATATATATATATATATATATATATATATATGACCTTGCCCCAGCCTCGGGGGTACACGTATGTCACCTTGGTCCTCAGTGTTTCGACACTTTGGCTCCTTATCTGCTACCCAGCGGTTCCTGAGGCTGTTCTGTTGCTGTAGTGTGCTGCAGTGACTGAACAACAACTACTACAACCCAACACTCTGCTCTGCTAAGTGTTATTTCTGATTCATTACACCTTAACCTTAACACACTTCCTTTCCTTCGCTGTACTAACCTCATACATCTCACAACCTCACAGTGGTGCACGCAAGCTCCTTCTAAACGTTGTACACGTTTTTTTTTTTTCCTATTCATTTTCCAGGAAGTGTTTATATTAGGTGCTGTTTCAGGCCGTAATTTTCCTTGTTAAACGGAAATTTCCAGGCCACCAGACGACACCCCGCTCGCCGGCCGTATTCCCAGAGAACCCTTTGTTTCACCCGGGACCCTCTGTTTCACTACGCTCCGCGGAAGGATCAGCCAATATGCCCTCAAATTTGAAACGTTGTTCTAACTGTGGCCTTCGCCAAGTTCCGCAGTACTTTAGGACAAGTAACGGGGCAAGCGAGACCTGCCGTTTCTGCATCAAGGCAGAGCAAGATGAAAGAAAAATCAAGCACCTGGAATCCACGATCCACTCGTTAACACGGGACATGAAATATCTGGCGGAGCGAGTCACAGCGTGTAGCAGGTGTTCCTGCTCATCTACTCACGGGGGTACCTCACCCCCCCTTCCTTCCACCCCTGCTTCTCCCCATACAGCAGCCTCCCTTCTCCTGTCTGCCTCCCCCTCCTCGCTTGTGCCTTCTCCATTCACTTCCCCCTCCTCCTGCATCTCCCGCTTCCCTTCCACTCCTCCAGCCGCTTCTCTCCTCTCCACCCCTCTCCCCTCTCCTCACCCGCCATCTCCCCTCTCCACACCCGCCATACTTCCCTTCCCTTCTGCCGCCGATGACTCTCATTCATCACCCCCCTCTCCCCTTTCCTCCACCTCTTCCCTCCCTTCCGTCTCTTCCTGCTCTTCCTCGCATTCTCTTTCCTTGTCCTCCCCCACATCACCTCCCCCCTCCTCTGCTACCGCTACCTCCCCCGCCTCCTCCTCCTCTCCCGCCTCCCTCCCTCTCCCCTCCTCCTCCCACCTCTCCTCCCCTGCCTCCCCCACCACCTCCGCCACCACCTCAGCCACCTCCTCCTCCCCCCCTCCCCCTTCGACGTCATCCCTTTCATTTCTCTCCTTCTTCCACTCATCGTCCTCCTCCTCCTCCTCCTCCTCCTCCTCCTCCCCCTCCTCTTCCTCCTCCTCCTCCTCCTCCTCCTCCCCCTCCCCTGCTGCCGCCCCTCCCTCTCCTCCTGTAGCGGCTTCCCTTCCGTTTACTGACAAAGTTAATAAGAGGAAAGTACTGGTGGTTGGGGACTCTCAAGTCAGGTTCATCGACAGGTACTTTTGTTCAAGGGATAAGGAAAATAGGCTTCGAGTGTACTTTCCCGGGGCAGGCATCCAGCACGTATCTGACAGAATGGAGGAAATTTTAGCAGGGGAGGGGACACAGCCAATCGTCTTCTGCAGTTTCGGTGGTAATGACATCAGTAAGGTGGGTAGCGAAGAGAAATTTCGGCGCTTCAGGGAATCGTTTGCTAAAGTGAGGGACTTCGGGGGGGTGCCGGCTGTTTGTGGGGTTTTGCCGAGGAGGGGGGTGGGAGAGGGACGGCTTTCCAGAGCCTTAGCAGTAAACAGCAGGCTGGCGGCCCACTGTAAGCGAAATGGTTGGCTTTTCCTTGACAATTGGGACCTCTTCTACAATAAAGGCACCTTGTATGCCAAGAATGGCGTGCACCTGTCACTCCAGGGGGTGGAGGTTCTCGCAGACTCCCTCGAGCGATCACTTAGCACCCTACATAATTTTTTAGAGTAGGCGAGGGGGGAGGGCCTGTCAATGCATCGCAGACTGGGACTAGGGGGCGCAGGAGAAATCGAAAGGATATAAGAAAGGATGGGCTAACGGCTTATTACACCAACAGTAGGAGTCTCAGGAACAAGATAGATCTACTTAGGGGGAAAGCATGTGTCGAGAAATTCGACATTATAGCTATCACGGAAACATGGGTGGATACTGCCAACAAAAACTTCATGTCTGAGTATGAAATAGATGGTTACCAGATGTTTCACAAAGATAGAAAGGGAAGAAGGGGAGGGGGGGTGGCACTTTATGTTAAAGACACACTTAAATGTTCCGCTAACAACTCTATTCAAACAAATGGCGACTCAGAATCAGTTTGGTTGGACGTCCACAAAGGGAAAGACACACTAATTCTAGGGGTTCTTTACAGGCCACCCAACCTCAGCAGGCAGGACACTGATATATTACTACAAGAGGTAGGCAGGGCGAGCAAGAGCAAAAATGTCTGCATAATGGGGGATTTTAACTATAGGAATATAGATTGGAAAGGCGTGGTGGGTGATCTAGAGTCTGAGGATTTTCTGAAAGTAATACAAGATAATTTTCTCAAGCAGGCAGTAACAGAGCCCACCAGGGGCAACAACATTCTGGACTTGGTCTTAACTAACACCGAGTATATGATCAGCGAGCTAGATGTTGGGGGAGAATTAGGTGGCAGTGATCACAAGGAAATTAGGTTTAAATTAGACTGGGCGGTGACCCATGAACTCAACCCTGTGTTGGTGCCGACTTTAGAAGAGCTGATTATGAGGGGCTCAGAAGACACCTTGAGGAGGTAAATTGGGAAACCTTAGGGCTGGATGAGGGCCAGATCTCAGGGCTGGAACCGGAAAGACAGGGGAACCAAGTAGAAATGACCTACAATAATTTAGTTAGAGAAATTGCAGAGGGTCAGAGACAGCTCCCTTACCAAGCACGTAGGAAGGAAAATAACGACCCCAAATGGATGACCCGCAGACTCAAGCATGAAATAGGCTTGAAGAGAGGAGTTTATAGGAAAATAAAGAACGGAGAGATCCACCTCAAGGGTAGGTATGTTGAGCTAGCCAGGTCGGTGAAGAAGAACACCCGCCTAGCAAAAAGAAATTATGAGATTAGGGTAGCCAACGAGGCCAAGAGCGATCCCAAGGGCTTCTTCAAATTGTACAGGACGAAAACAAGGGACAGAATTGGACCGTTGAAAACAAACACGGGCGAGCTCGTTGAGAATGGAGAAGATATGAGCCAAATGATGAATGACTATTTCCTCTCAGTTTTCACGCAGGAAAATCTAACAACCATTCCGGAGAGAGTTCAGATATATGAGGGTGACGAGAACGACAAGTTGAGGGATGTGATCATCACTAGGCAAGTAGTCCAGGATGAGATTGGTAGGTTGAAGAAAAACAAGTCGCCGGGCCCAGACGAAGTATTCCCAAGGGTTCTGAAAGAGTGCAAGGAAGTCCTTAGTGGCCCTCTTGCCGATATCTTTAAGATGTCGGTAAATTCTGGGTATGTGCCCAATCCATGGAAATTAGCTAATGTGACGCCGATTTTCAAAAAGGGAGACAAGTCAGCCACCTCAAACTATCGCCCAATTAGCTTAACATCAGTTGTAGGAAAGATGTTAGAGTCAATTATAGCCCGGAGCATTCGGGACCATCTAGAAAAGCATAATTTAATTCATGATTCACAACATGGGTTCACAAAGGGTAGGTCTCGCCTTACTAACCTGTTGTCCTTCTACACTAAAGTAATCGAGGCGGTTGACAGAGATGAAAACTATGACATATTATATCTAGATTTCAGTAAAGCGTTCGACAAAGTCCCTCATCACCGGCTATTACTAAAATTACAGGCTCAAGGCGTAGATGGGAAAGTTTTGAACTGGATCAGGGCGTGTCTTAGTGGTAGGAGGCAGAGAGTGCAAATTAATGGTAGGAAATCTGAATGGGGCAGTGTTACGAGTGGAGTCCCACAGGGGTCGGTGCTGGGTCCTCTGCTTTTTATTATTTACATCAATGACTTGGACACAGGAATTAGTAGCGATGTCAGTAAGTTCGCAGATGATACCAAGATCGGTAGAGTAATCCAATCAGACAGCGACGCTACCGTTCTCCAGGATGAGCTTGACAGACTATATGATTGGGCGAGGAAGTGGCAGATGGAATTCAATGTCGGGAAGTGTAGCATTTTGAGCGTAGGTAGGAATAACCCCTTACACAATTACTCCTTAAATGATACTCCTCTAAGCAGGTCTGGGCGTGAGAGAGACTTAGGAGTCCTAGTGAGCGCTGACCTCCGTCCTAGGGCTCAATGCATTCAGGCTAAAAATCGGGCAAACAGAGTACTAGGTTTCATCTCAAGGAGCGTGAGCAATAGGAGCGCTGAAGTCATCCTCAAACTTTACTTAGCACTAGTTAGACCTCATCTCGATTATGCAGTTCAGTTCTGGTCCCCCTACTATAGAATGGATATCAAGATGTTAGAATCTGTACAGAGGAGGATGACAAAGATGATTCAGGGGGTGAGAAACTTGCCTTATGAAGACAGGCTGAAGCAGTTAAATTTACACTCTCTAGAAAGGCGAAAGGTGCGAGGAGACTTGATCGAAGTTTATAAATGGATGAAGGGATTTAATAAAAGGGATGTCAATAAAATTTTGAGAGTGAAAGAGCCAGGTAGGACGCGTGGAAATGGTTTTAAGTTAAACAAATTCAGATTCAACAAAGACATAGGCAAGAATTGGTTCACCAATAGACTGGTGGACGAATGGAACAGGCTTGGGAGCCATGTTGTGGGTGCCAATACCATAGATACATTCAAGAAGAGGTTAGATAAAGCCATGGATGGTGAGGTAAGATGGGGTTGAGTGTACAGGAGCTGCCTTGTATTGGCCAACCGGCCTCTTGCAGACTCCTTACGTTCTTATGTTCTTATCACCTGGCCACGCCGCCCGGCCCCCGGAAATCCCTAGGGACTGACCCGCAGCCCGCCCGCACCACCACCACCACCACCACTAACGCTACTGTGATCACCTTGTAAAAAAAACAAAAATGGCTGACCACAGGCCCATCAAAAGGCGGGACCTCCCAGGGTACTGCCCTAGGCGTTGGTGTGCCGTGTGTGGGAAAGCGGCAACGCCCACAGCCCCCTACGTAAGCTGTGAAGGCAGAAACGACTGCCCAAACGTCAGCCACACAGCTTGCCTGAATGACCGAGCCGCATACACGTGTGCTGACACTCACGAACTACGGAGGGCACACAGCATAGAGGACCCGGTCCTCTATCTCCCTGACAACCCATCCCCTCCTGCCGCCGCCAACGAAAGTGACAGTGAAGAGTGGCAACACTTGATTAACACGACGAAAGAGGACCTTGTCTCTGCTGTCATCCATCTATAGAGACAGGTCACGACAGGACAACAACATAATCCAGTCCGTCAGGCTACAGAGAGATTGGATAATGAATAAAGAGCCACAAATATTGGAAATTCTCGAGCTTATCGGGACCCTCAAAGACGCCCGAGAAGCAGAGACGAAAATCTCCTGCCGCTCCATTGCAACCACCGCGCGTCCCTCCTTAATACAAAAGACGTGGGGCGATGCGTGTGCTTCCTCGGAGCACTGGAGGCAGTGGTGGCACTCCGGAAAACCCAGACCGATGAAACATACAGCAGACACCAGCGCTACTGCCACACCTCCAGGAAACACCTACAACACCCCAGATCCTCCCTCCTAGCCCATCAACACGGAGAGTGACATTGGAATGAGCTCCACCACCACAACCACCAACATCAACAACAGCAACAACAACAACAACAACAACAACAACAACAACAACAACAACAACAATAACAACAGAAGCAGCAGCGACATCAGCAGCAGCAGCGATATCAGCAGCAGCAGCGGCAGCAGTAGTAGCAGCAGCAGCAATAACAACAGTAACGACAACAACAACAACAACAACAACAACAGCAACAATAGCAACAACAACAGTAACAGCAACAATAACAGCAGTAACAGCACCAACAGCACCAACGGAAGCAGCAGCAGCGGCAATAATAATAGTGGCAACAACAGCAGTAACAACAATATAAACACTACCACCACACATCAACAATAACAACAACTATAACAACAACAGTGGTAACAATAACAAAAAGAGGTGGTTTAAGAAACGCACCCAGCAGCAGGCAGGACCTCACCCAACCCCATCGAACCCCTCCCCCCCCCCCCCCACACTTCACCCCACCTGACTCACTCACAGGACGTCGGATCACCAAGGGAGGTCAAAGATGGGGATACATGCCGGTGTGGATACTGCTTCAGTCCCGGCCACACAACCGAGGCGTGCTACGGCCGTGCTGCTGACCATCGCCAAGAAATGCTGCTCAGGAGAGTCCTGACGGAAGGCTTGGGGAGACAGCAAACTCTCCACCCTCAGCAGCCCTTTCAGGACACCCAGCAGCCTCTCACCTGGCAACCAACAGCCTGAGCAACACCGCACCTGGCCCGCCCCCTCGTGGCAGGGCAGACACTAACACGTCTCGCCTCACCACCACACCTCACTGCCAGGCCAACGCGAGGCGGCGAGGGCATGGGCGCCTCACCCGGCACCTCACCGTCGTGTCGGCAAACGTCAGGGGACTGCGTACAAATGTTGGCGACCTCACCCACAATTTTGTCCTGCGCCATCGAGCCGACGTTGTTGCCGCCACGGAAACGTGGCTCACTGAGGAGGTGAAGCCGACGTTTGGCAAAACCCCAGGTTATTCCCACTAGGTGAGGAAGGACAGGGAGAACAGAGCAGGCGGAAGCGTGGCTGCCTGCTTTAAGGACTGCCTGAAGGTACAAGAGCTTGAGGTGACGCTGCCTCACCAAGCGGAAGCTCTATTCTTCAGGGTGGCACTGACGGACAATAGTGGTCTCCTCCTCTGTGTCATGTACCGCCCCCCTAGGCAAGGGCGAGCAACTCTAGATTGCCTGACGGAGGAGCTCGACACCCTGCTCCTGCGTCACCAGTGCTCCCACGTGATGGTGGTGGGAGATCCAAACTTCCACCTGGAGCAGGGAGCCTTCGACAATCTACTGACGGTGCAGGGTCTGATAATCCATGTATAACCTTCCTCACACCCTGTACTATCGGACCTCCCCGAGGCCAGCCTCCGCTGCCAGCAGCTGGGGCCAGTGGGCAACTCTGACCACTACGCCGTACTGGCTCGGGTTGAGCTGACCACAGAGAGGGAAGACGCAGTCCCGTGCACCATCTGGCTTTGGGAGAGGACCGACTGGCCGTCCATGAGACACGCCCTGGAGGACACAGACTGGGAGACCACGTTGGTGCGGGACGCCGAGGCCAAGGCACTGGCTCTTGCCACCAAGCTCCTTGCCCTCCAGCAACAATATGTCCCCAGCAGGGTGTACCTCGCCAGGCCTAGTGACCCCGCTTGGTTCGGTTTCCGATGTCGGGTTGCTGCTGAGGCCAAGCATGCCGCCTGGGAGAGGTACAAGCGTCATCCGTTACGCCAAAATAAGGTCCAACACCGGGAGGCCTGCAAACGGATGACAGATACCTACGCGTGGGCGAAGAGGCGACAGAGAGAGGACCTGCAACGGAAACTCTGCGGCCCAGGAGTTGGCCACAAAACCGGGTGGAGTCTCGTTAAGGAGCGGCGGGGGGCAAACCAACACCATGCCGTCCCTCCACTCAGCAGGCCTGACGGATCCGCGGCCACAAGCAG
The DNA here is from genome assembly GCF_024679095.1 of Eriocheir sinensis. Taxonomy (NCBI): domain Eukaryota; kingdom Metazoa; phylum Arthropoda; class Malacostraca; order Decapoda; family Varunidae; genus Eriocheir; species Eriocheir sinensis. The sequence goes on from NW_026112252.1 coordinate 39,072, forward strand.
TGGAGATAAGGCCTCACTCCTGGCTGAACTGTTCGCCAAGAAAATGAAGGTTGGTGACCAGGGACGACCCACACCTGTGCTTCCCCAAGAAACCGACCGTGTTGTCTCCTCTGTGTCGGTGACGGCAGGGCAGGTTGAGCGGTTGCTCAGCGCGCTGGACGCGAGTAAGGCCATTGCCCCGAATGCCATCAGCCCGCGGCTCCTCAAGAACTGCGCCAAGGAGCTTTCAGGTCCTCTCTCCGCCGTCTTCATGTCTTGCCTGAGGGAGTGTAAGTGGCCCTCAATATGGAAGGAGGCGCGTGTGGTTCCGGTCCACAAGAAAAATTCGAGGTCTGAGCCCAGCAATTACAGGCCCATCTCCTTGCTTTCTGTGGTGGGCAAGGTGCTGGAGCGTGTAGTGGCTGTAGTCATCTGTCAGCACCTGAGTGAGAGCCATCTCCTTTCAGACAGACAGTTTGGCTTCAGGCCTGGCCGGTCCACCGCGGACCTCCTTCTCCTCGTCTCCAAGGATTGGGAAGACGCACTGGATGAAGGCCTAGATACACTCGTGGTAGCCCTGGATATTGCTGGAGCTTTTGACAGGATTTGGCACGCGGGGCTCATTGAAAAGCCTCGCGCCAAGGGTGTCCAGGGGGCCCTCCTGATGCTGCTCAAGGATTACCTCCAGGGGAGGACCCCTCAGGTGGTGAACAACGGGCAGTCTTCAAGGCCTTCACCAGTGCAAGCCTCAGTTCCACAGGGTTCCGTGCTCGGCCCAATCCTGTGGAACATATATATATATATATATATATATATATATATATATATATATATATATATATATATATATATATATATATATATATATATATATATATATATATATATATATATATATATATATATATATATATATATATAGACGATCTCCTCCGGCAGCTATCGGCAATGGCAGCCTACGCCGATGACTGCACACTCTCCCGCTCCTACCGTCGCCCCGACAGCCAGCGCACCGTCGATGAGATCAACAGGCAGCTCAGACTGGTGGAGCAGTGAGGAGAGAAGTGGCAGGTCACCCTCACCCCGGAGAAGACGCAGGCCATGGTCATCTCAAAGTCCCCAGACGCCTCTCGAGCAGTCTCCGACCAGCTGCGCTTTGGAGGCAAGGGTCTACCCCTCCAGGACCACATCAAGGTCCTGGGAGTGTCTGTGGACCAAAGCCTGCGCTTCGACCACCACGTCCGAGCTGTTGCACGCCAGGCCTCCCTGCGAGTCTCTTCCCTGAGAAGAGTAGCGGGATCCCTCGACCCACGGGGCATCCTCACTCTCTACAAGGCCCAGATACGATCGTATCTAGAGTACGGTCCCTTGTGATGTCGAGTGCTGCTACCCACATGCAGAGGCTCGACGCAGTGCAGCGACGAGCACTGCGTCTAGTGCAGGCCAGCGAGCACCTGGAGGAGTCGTCTGCCACCGTGACGTTGCTGGAACACCGCCGGGACGTCTCAGCACTGGTAGTGTGCCACAAAGCCCATGTGCAGGGGGTTCCCAACCTCAGCACCTTGAGGCTTCCTCCACGCGCTGCCCAGAGGTTCACCCGGACTGCACTCTCCAGTGACCAGCTTGTGGAGGTGCCTCGATCACACTACAGACAGCACTAGCGCACATATACAGCCAGGACCAACCGCCTGTGGAACATGTTCCCGGCAGCCACTCCTCAAGTGGAGAACATGAACACGCAGCAGGTGAAGCTGGCTGCTCACAGGTGGCGTGATAAATACCGAAGTGCGCTAGGGGTACAAACGTAAAGTGACAAAGTGACACTAATAGTAATTGTTTATCCATGTTTTTCTATCTTTTTTGTATTTTGTATTTGTATGTTGCACGTGTGTGCAACAGTGGACAATTAATTTTGTCCCATACACAGGCTCTTCAAATAGTTACACCTAAAAAGTATAATTTTGAGCCTCCTTTTGTACAGAAATATTAAATATTACGTTTAAATAAAAAAAAAGAAAAAAGAGACAAAGTGACAGACAGAGAGAAAGACAGAAACAAAGAGAGAGAGAGAGAGAGAGAGAGAGAGAGAGAGAGAGAGAGAGAGAGAGAGAGAGAGAGAGAGAGAGAGAGAGAGAGAGAGAGAGAGAGAGAGAGAGAGAGAGAGAGAGAGAGAGAGAGAGAGAGAGAGAGAGAGAGAGAGAGAGAGAGAGAGAGAGAGAGAGAGAGAGAGAGAGAGAGGATAAAGACGAAAAGAGCTACATGTCGAGTAACCGAAAAAAACACAGAGCATAATACATGTCGGAGGAGAGAAGTAAAGAGCGAGAGAGAGCGAGGCAGAGGAAGAGAGGCAGGGAGGGGGTCAGAGAGGGGAAGGAGGGAGGCAGCAGCCAATCACGAGATATCAACGCGCGACGTCACTACAGGGGGTGGGGTTAGCCTCAGCGGGACAAAAACCTAACAACCTTTCGTAAATATGCGGCCGGGTTACGAGTATCAAACAGGGACTAGACGTGTAAAATTCTGGAATCTCGAACGTTAGGTTAAAATGTGCGTGGTTTTCTATCATATCATTTACTGCATATTCATATGTATTTTGAATCCTACTGAAAGAAAATCAGGATATGGATATTAAGTAAATTATCACATTATAGACTCGAGTATCGCACATTTAGTAATATTATTGTATTATCGCATGCTTACTATCGCATATCGCATAGATGGCAAAATTATCGCACATCTGGCAACGCTGCCCGAGGCGCGACCCCCGACTCATAACGCAGTCCCCTGGCGGTGGGCGGACAAAACATAAGACCCCGCCCCCGTGGAAACTTTCCACAGGCTAGAATGCACAAAAACACGGCTTCTGGCTCAACATGACATCGGCTGGGTAGTTATTTAACAACATAAAGCCTTACACAGCGCCATAATACTGTAGAATAACATAGCAAGTGGCCAAGGCTCAGCTGAGAACGTCTCCACGGAGGAGAAATGGAGCGTCTGGTAATTTTGGTCAGTTCATGGAGTGGGACGAGAAGTGGCGCCCACGCCAGCGCTACGCAAATGAACAACGACAAGCGTGACTCAGAAAAGACAGCCCTAAACAATGCACTGCAGCGGACAGATACGGTTAATTACTGCTCTAGAGCCCCAAATACACTGCCGAATTTTGGTTCACGAATGTGTGCGAATATGAAGGTCATTCTGTGTCGTGGACAAGCTCGGCATCTTTCTTGCCTGTTCTTTGCCGTTCGGGGACATGTCTGCGTCCACCGTGCGACTTTTGACAGTTGGTCACGACCGCCATTAAAGTTTCTTGTTCCATGAAAAATTCGCGGCCGCTCGCCAAATGTGCACGAATGCAAAATGGACGCCGAATTGTCGCTGGAATGTCGCCGAAGTTTTACCATTGAAATATATTCTTTAACGAATTTGTCGCCGACATGTCGTCGACTATTCGTATTTGTCGCCGAATACTCGGGAACATGTCTCCGACATGTCGCCGAGTAACCAAGACTATTCATGGACATGGCCCCGAATATTCCGCGAATATTCGGCGAAATAATCACGACACGGCAACCGGGTCGCGGTGGGAGGTGTACGCGGGGGCCTCTCTCTCTCTCTCTCTCTATATATATATATATATATATATATATATATATATATATATATATATATATATATATATATATATATATATTTGTGTGTGTGTGTAAAATAAAACTATCATATAACAATAATTCAATGTGTTTCCATTTGACACCCATTCCTATTATAGAGCCTATGAATGAAACATAAAAATAATAGCATGAAAAGGAAATGAAATACATATCTATCTCTATCTATCTATCTCTATCTATCAACCTATCTATCTATTTATTTATCTAACTAACTATCTCTCTCTCTCTCTCTCTATATATATATATATATATATATATATATATATATATATATATATATTGTAGTGACCCTCTAAGTCTTTCCATTTTCTATTACTCATCCCGTTCTCTTCATCTTCCATTTCTTCAGTCTACCCTTAACTCATCACGCTCTCTTTCTTTTCTCTCACTTTCAACACACACTATTCCATTTCATCTATTACACATATTCATCACACATTAATTTCTTTTCTTACGAGTCACTACATATGATAAATGTTTATAATCATTCTTATTATTATAAGCGACATTATGTGCAAGCTACATCACCAAAGAGCTATTATTATAAACACTACTGTATATCAACCATTATATATATTCCTTCATAATATTCAAATACATGTATAGTCTCAAAAATAAATGTCTTCCTCAATGGAGTCACCGCTGGTTATTAGTTGTGTCTTTTAACCCACAAGGCGGTTTTAACGGACCCAAACGGCGTTGTACCAGCTACAACGTATGCTGCCTCCTTTCCTTTTTTCCTTTTAGTTTCGAGGGTTGTTAGCCCTCGCGGGCTATATGCCATTGGCTGGCTGGCCTCTATTTTGATGTTCACTGCGACCAGAGCGCGTCTCGCCGTGGGTCTCGTCGCGGGCACTTGAGCGGGAAACCGGGCTTCCTGTGAGTCCGCGCGGCTCCGAGGGCTTCGTAAAGCACCGTTTGGATGGGGTTCTCGTACAGGTACTCTCGGCCGTTCAGCTCTGCTTCGGCGTGGTTCTCGATGAGGCCCCTTAGGGCCCTCAGCATGGTGAACAACTCCAACCTGGTGAGCGTGACCGCGGGGGCGAACTGAGCCTCCCAGTTCACCCCAGGGGGGCCTGCGCAAAGGCTCGGGTCAGGGGCGGCAGTCTTAGCGTCTGCAGTGGTCGTCCTCGGCGTCTGCGTCTCCTGGGCTGCTGTCTCTGGAGTCGAGTGGGCCGCCGCATCCTCAGTGGGCGGAGGAGCGGTCTGGCAGGCCCTGCCTCGCTTCTTCCAGCTTGTCTGCGTGCAGGCGTCTTCTTGAGCGGGGTGGCGACCTCATCTTGTTGTGGCGGGGCAGCGTCGTCGGTGGTGGTGGCGGCGTCTTCAAATGATGGCAGTGGGCTGGCAAGTGCTGGTGCAGGGACCACCACGTCCATTCTTGGGCTTGGAGAGGGTGAGGCAGAGGGAGCTGCTTGGGAAACAGCCTGGGTCTTTGGGGGCAAGGTGTCTATAGCACCCGAGGGTCGAGGGGAGAGCCTCCTCAGCCGTTCGGGGCAGCCCTTGAACCAGGCGTGGTGTCTCCCGCCACAGTTCGGACATCGTGCAGCCCGGACATTGACGGTCCTCAGTGTATCAATACACTTCGAGGAGGGATGTTTCCCGCTGCACACGCCGCAGAGAGCACCGGTCCTGCAGTACTTCTGCACATGGCCAAAGGCCTGGCAATTGAAGCATCGCAGGGGCTCCGGGGTGAACCTCCTGACGGAGAAGACGCCCCAGACGCCTAGGTCAAGGGACGACGGGAGAGACCCCCGAAACGTCACCTCGACCTGCCGCGTGGGCTCTCTGCGACAGTGACCCGCGTTGTATGTACACCTCCTTCCGAAGGTGACGCGCGGGTCCTCCTGGATCGGTCGGAGGGACTGGCCAAGAGGGTACCGCGAAACGATACCCCTCGACCTGCCCTCGACCTCTCCAAGGGTGATGCCGACAGTGGTTTCCCTGCTCAGACGAGCGAGGGAGAAAGCAGCGTCCTCATCCAGGGGTTTGATATAAATCGCACCCCCAGACCTCTCCTGCACCCGTACCCGAAGGCCCGGGTTCTCCCTCTCCAGCCGTCGAACGGCGTGGAAGGGGCTGACTTCGTCGTGGTGGAGTATGGTGTACACTCGGTAGTCCGGGGCCGATGGTGGTGTCGGGGCTCAGCGGCGTCTCTTCACGACGCGGGTCCAGCCATCCTCCTCTCCCACGGGTGGGGAGAGTTGGAGGCGCTTTTTCGGGCAGGGTCGAGCCATGGTGAGTCAGGTGAGGAGTGAGCTCCTTCCTCGACCGCTACTGAGCTTCCAATGGTTGCTGTCTCGAAAACACACAAACAGAAATGTTTGGTTTTCGCTGTAGCGGCCTAGGCTGCCGCTACAATTGGTGACCTCCGGAACTAAGTTACGAGGTACACCTCGGGTATTTGCCGCTGTCGCTGCTGGCCATGCTTTGTCCGCTCCGTCGCGGCCTAAGCTACCGCCCCCGGAGGATCCACCGGCCCGCAGCAGGTAACGCTCCGCCTCCGGCCATCCCAGCGTGACCCGCGGCTCTGCTGCCGCCGGCCAGTTCCTGCCCTCGCACGCGCCATATCGTCTCGGCCAATCACAAGCCAGAACATGCATATAAAAGGAGCAACCCAGACGACCCACCTCCATTCAGCCTGAAGATGTTCCCTAGGCAGGAACGAAACGTTGCAACCAACAACCCAACTTTTGGACAGCTCCTCGGGGCTTTAGACACCGTCAAGAGAGAGTTGATAAGACTAATAGAAAAAACGCAGCAGAAGCTGAATAATGCAGAAACAGCAGTTTCATTCAATCTCGTATGCTTAAAAATTTACTCCTAGCTACACCAATCTAAAATATATATATATATATATATATATATATATATATATATATATATATATATATATATATATATATATATATATATATATATATATATATATATATATATATATATATATATATATATATATATATATATATATATATATATATATATATATATATATATATATATATATATATATATATATATATATATATATATATATATATATATATATATATATATATATATATATATATATATATATATATATATATATATATATATATATATATATATATATATATATATATATTTCAAAAATTAGCCTATTTTATGTGTACTGTATCTATTTTCATACAAATTTAAATTATTTTTGGTGTCTTTTTGTATATATTTTTATACAAATTTACGTTAGTTTATGTGTATTTTTTATATTTATATTCATATAAATGTACATTCTTTTATTCGTATTTTGTTTATTTATTTTGATACGAAATTATATTATTTTAATATATATATATATATATATATATATATATATATATATATATATATATATACATATATATATGTTTATATATATATATATATATATATATATATATATATATATATATATATATATATATATATATATATATATATATATATATATATATATATATATATATATATATATATATATATACTTATTTACAGCATTTTATGTGTATTTTTTATATATATTTTTTATAGAAATTTCCGGTATTTTATAGGTATTCCTATATATATATTTTGAATACAAATTTATAGTAGTTTATGTGTATTATTTTATTGATATTTTGTTTATTTATTTTGATACGAATTTACATAATTTTATGTCAGTTTTGTATATATTTTTTATACGTATTTACGTTATTCCATGTGTATTTGTTTATATATTTTGATACAAATTTACATTATTTTTTGTGTGTTGTGTATATATATTTTAATACAAATTTTGCTTATTTTATGTGTATTTAGTATATCTATTTTTATAAAATTTAAAATATTTTTGTGTATTTTTGTATATATTTTCATACAAATATAGATTTTTTTTGGTATTTTATATTTATTTTCATACCAATATACATTATTTATTTATATAAATATATATATATATATATATATATATATATATATATATATATATATATATATATATATATATATATATATATATATATATATTTTTATACGTATTTACATCATTTTATGTATTTTGTATATGTTTTTATAGAAATTTACCTTATTTTATGTGTATTAGTATATATATTTTGATACAAATGTAGAGCTTTTTATGGGTATTTTGCATATCTATTTGAAAACAAATTTATCTTATTGCATGTGTATTTTGTATATTTACACATACAGATACACATAAAAAATACACATAACATTATTAAAATTTGTATAAAAATATATACAAAAATACACAAAAATAATTCAAATTTGTATGTAAATAGATATACAAAATACACATATAGTAAGGTAAATATGTATTGAAATATATTTACAAAATACACATAAAATAATGTAAGTTTGTATCAAAATATAGAAACAAATACACTTAAAGTAACGTAAATTTGTATAAAAATATATTTACAAAATACACATTAAATGATATATAATTTTAAAAAAATATATACAAAATATACATTGAATAATATAAAATCGTATCAAAATAAATAAAGAGAATATCAATAAAATAATGCAAATTTGTATGAAAATAAAGATACTAAAAACCCATAAAATAACGTATATTTGTATAAAAATGTGTATTGAAAAATACACATAAAATATTTAAATTTGTATTTAAATAAATATACAAAATGCACATAAAATAAGGTAAATTTGTATTGAAATATATATACAAAATACACATAAAATGATGTAAATACGTATAAAAAAAAAAAAAAATATATATATATATATATATATATATATATATATATATATATATATATATATATATATATATATATATATATATATATATATATATATATATACAAAATAAACATGAAAGAATGTAAACTCGTATCAAAATAAATAAACAAAATACCAATAAAAGTACGCATATTTGTATGAAAATAAATATAAAAAATACATATAAAATACAGTAAATTTGTATAAAAATATATACAAAAATAAACAAAAATAATTTGAATTTGTATGAAAATAGATATACAAAATACACATAAAATAATGTAAATTTGTATCAAAATATATAAACAAATACACATGAAATAACGTTAATTTGTATAAAAATATATATACAAAATACACATCAAATAATGTAAATACGAATAAAAAATATATATGTTACAGTAAAATCTTCAAAACAGTAAATTTGTAAATTTCCTAGAATTTTCAGGAAATTTAAAAAGTGACTGTTTCAATCAGTAAATTTACAAAGTTACTAAAAAATTTAGGAAATTTACAAATTTACTGGACCATCAACTAATCTAACCTAACCTAACCAAACTAACCTAACCTAACCTAACCTAACCTTACCTAATTTTTTAGTAATTTTGTGAGTTTACTGATTGAAAGCCACTTTTTAAATTTCCTGAAAATTCTAGGAAATTTACAAATGTACTGATTGAAACAGTCACTTTTTAAATTTCCTGAAAATTCTAGGAATTTTACAAATTTATTGTTTTGGAGATTTTACTGTAACATATACAAAATACATATAAAATAGTGTAAATTCGAATCGAAATAAATAAACAAAATATCAATAATATAATGTAAATTTGTATGGAAATAAATATACAAAATACTCATAAAATAACGCAAATTTGTATAAAAATAAATATATAAAAATACAAATAAATTAATTATGATTTGTATTAAAATAAGCATGCAAAATACACAAAATAAGGTAAATTTGTTTTGAAATTTATTTTTTATTTTTTTACAAGAAAGGAGACAGCTCAAGGGCACAAAAAAGTAAACAATAATAAAAAAGAGCCCGCTACTCTCTGCTCACAAAAAGAATCTAAAGAGGTGGCCGAAAGAGAGGTCAATTTCGGGAGGAGAGGTGTCCAGATTCCCTTCTCTTGAAAGAGTTCAAGTCGTAGGCAGGAAGAAATACAGAAGAAGGAAGATTGTTCCAGAGTTTACCAGTGTGAGGATGAAAGAGTGATGATGCTGGTTAACTCTTGCATAAGGGGTTTGGACAGTATAGGGATGAGCATGAGTAGAAAGTCGCGTACAGCGGGGCCGTAGGAGGGGGGGAGGCATGCAGTTAGCAAGTTCAGAAGAGCAGTCAGCATGAAAATATCGATAGAAGATAGAAAGAGAGGCAACATGGCAGCGGCAATTAAGAGGAAGAAGACTATCAGTAAAAGGAGGAGAGCTGATGAGACGAAGAGCCGTAGACTCCACTTTGTCCAAGAGAGCTGTGTGAGTGGAGCCTCCCCACACATGAGATGCATACTTCACATGAGGGTGGACAATGCCCCTGTATATGGATAGCAACTGTGCGGTGGAGAAAAACTGGCGGAGACGATACAGAACGCCCAACCTCGAAGAAGCTGATTTAGTGAGAGAGGAGATTTGAAATTTCCAGTTAAGATTTTGCGTTATATTTGTTTACTATTGAAGATGGTGACAGCTGAGTGTTGTCGAAGAATAGGGGATAGGTGTTTGGAAGATTGTGTCGAGTTGATAGGTGGAGAAACTGGGTTTTTGAGGCACTGAAGGACACAAGGTTCCTTTTACCCCAATCGGAAATGATAGTAAGGTCTGAGGTTAAGCATTCTGCAGCCTCCAGCCTGGAGTCATGTAATTCCTCTTGAGAGGGTCTTCTGTTGAAAGAAGGTGAATAATGCAGAGTGGAGTCATTAGCGTATGAGTGGATGGGTCAGTTTGTTATGGAAAGAAGATCATTGATGAATAACAGGAAGAGAGTGGGTGATAGGACAGAGCCCTGTGGAACACCACTGTTAATAGGTTTATGAGAAGAACAGTGACCGTCTACCACAGCAGAGATAGAACGGCCGGAAAGGAAACTGGAGATAAAGGAACAGAGACAAGGATATAATCCGAAAGGGGGCAGTTTAGAAAGCAAAGACTTGTGCCAGACTCTATCGAGGGCTTTCGATATGTCTAGTGCAACTGAGAAAGTTCCACCGAAACGGCTAAGAAAGCCACAAGCACAGGCTGTACGAAGGCGTACTTCCAGCAGGAAGGAAAGGTAGATGTTGATAGGCAGAGGCGAAAGAGTTTGACCAGGCAGGGTGTCAGCACGAAAGCACAGATTTTAAGGACAATAGGAGGCACTCCATCAGGTCCATAAGCCTTCTGAGAGTTGAGGCCAGGGAGGGCATAGAAGACATCATTAGGAAGAATCTTAATAACAGGCATAAAGAAGTCGGACGGGGGATGAATAAGAGGACTTTGCCCATAATCGTCCAGAGTGGAGTTGTTACAGAAGGTTTGAGCCTTAGAGATAGAAGAGACGGCAGTGCTGCCGTCTGGGTTAAGAAGAGGCGGGAAAGAGGAAGAAGTGAAATTGGAGGAGATATTTTTGGCTAAGTGCCAGAGGTCTCTGGAGGAATTAGAAAAAGCAAGATGCTGACATTTGCTATGGATAAATGAGTTTTTTGGTAAGTCGAAGAATAGATTTGGCACGATTCCGGGCGGATATGTAAAGATCATGGTTAGCGGGAGTTCGAAGGCTCTGGTACCTTTTTTGAGCTGCCTCTCTATCTTTGACAGCACGAGAACAAACGTGATTAAACCAATGCTTTTTAGCATGGGGAGTAGAGAAAGAAGGTGGAATGTATGCCTCCATTCCTGAGACAATCACCTCTGTGATGCACTGGGCACAGACAGAGGGGTCTCTATCCTGGAAGCAGTAATCATTCCACAGGAAATCGGAAAAGCACATCCTCAGGTCGTCCCACCGAGCTGAAGGAAAATGCCAGAAGCATCGCCTCTTCGGTGGGTCCAGAGGGTGTACAAGAACGATAGGACAGAATACAGAAATAAGGTTGTGATCGGAGGAGCCCAACGGAGAGAACAGTTTGACAGAGTAAGCAGAAGGGTTAGAAGTAAGGAAGAGGTCTAGTATGTTGGGCCGGTCTCCAAGACGGTCAGGAATACGTGCTGAACCAGCTGCTCTAGGTCACTGGGGAGAGCAAAGTTGTAGGCTTGTTCACCAGGCTGGTCAGTGACAGAGGATGAAAGCCAAAGCTGGTTGTGAACATTGAAATCTCCTAGGATGGAGATTTCAGCGAAGGGAGAGTGGGTCAAGATGTGCTCCACTTTAGAGTTCAGGTAGTTAAAGAATTTCACAAAGTTAGTAGAATTAGGTGAAAGATAAACAGCACAGATGTATTTAGTAATAGAATAACAATGAAGAAAGAGTCAAGGTCGTGGGCACGAAAGCAAGTGATGTCGTTGCGTACGTAAACGCAGCATCCAGCTTTGGATTGAAATTTAGAATAGAGATAGTACGAGGGAACAGAGTAGAGATTTCTGTCAGTGGCCTCGGAGACCTATGTTTCGGTGAGGATGAAAAGGTGAGGGTTAGAGGAGGAGAGATGGTGTTCCACAGAATGAAAATAAGAACAAAGACCGCGAATGTTGCAGAAATTGAAAGAAAAAGGTTCAAGAAGTTATCAAGACACCTCTCAGGTCGGCAGCCAGAACGGGAGTCCTCCCTGGGGTAATTTGTGGTACCCCCCCAAGCGGGGACAACGAAGCACTGTTGTTGAACGCCATTTTGAATTGGTTTGATAGAGGATCTGTCTTTAGAGAGCTGCTGAACTACTCTCTGGTGTAGATGATACAATAGGGAAACGGTTAATGAGGTAATGGGAAGGGTCTATGGAGGGACTCAGCACCCTCCTCACTTCCAATATATACCTCACCGGGAGTGGCTTCTGCCCGTTCGGTAGGTGTCTTCCTACCACAATTCCTACCTACTCCGAGGACAGCAGCACTGCTGTCTCGTCTGTCTCTAAGGCTGAAATCCTCGCTCAAACTTTCTGTAGCAAGAACTCCACCCTGGACGATTCTGGGCATATTCCTCCCTACTCATCCGCCCTCTGACTCCTTTATTACCTGTTATTAGATTTTTTCCAAATGATGTTTTCTATGCCTCTCTGGCCTCAACTCTCAGAAAACTTATGGACCTGATGGAGTGCCTCATATTGTCATAAAAACTGTGCTTCGTGCTGACACCCTGCCTGGTCAAACTCTTTCGCCTCTGCCTATCAATATCTACCTTTCACTTCACTGCTGGAAGTATGCCTTTGTACAGCCTGTGCCTAGAAGAAATTTGACCGTTCCAATCCTGAAACTACCGCGCCTATGGCTTTACTTTCCTGTATCTAAAGCTTTTGAATCAATCATACCGGAAGATTCAAAAGCACCTTTCCACATCAACCTTCTATCTGATCGCCAGTATGGGTTCCGCAAGGGCGTTCTGCTGGCGATCTTCTTGCTCTCTTAACTGACTCTTGGTCATTCTCTCTTAGCCGTTTTGGAACTTTCTCTGTTGCGCTAGACATCGAAAGCCTTCGATAGTCTGGCACCAGTCTTCACGTTCTAAACTGCCTCTTTCCAGTTCTATCCCTCTCTCTGTTCCTTTATCTCCAGTTTCCTTTCCGGCCGTTCTATCTCTGCGGTGGTAGACGGTCACTGTTCTTCCCCTAAACCTATCAACAGTGGTGTTCCACAGGGGTCTGTCCTATCACCCACTCTCTTGATCTTCTTTCCATAACAGACTGTCCTGTCCACTCATGCGCCGACGACTCCACTCTGCATTATTCAACTTCTTTCAATAGAAGACCCTCTCAACAGAAGTACGCGACTCCAGACTGGAGGCTGCGGGAAGCTTAACTGAACCTTGCTATCATTTCCGATTGGGGCAGAAGGAACCTTGTGTCCTTCAATGCCTCAAAACTCAATTTATCCACCTATCAACTCGACACAATCTTGAAACACCTATCCCCTATTCTTCGACAACACTCAGCTGTCACCGTCTTCAGCAGTAAACATCCTCAGTCATCCTTAACTCAAAATCTTAACTGGAAACTTCATATCTCTCCTCTCTCTAAATCAGCTTCCTCGAGGTCGGGCGTTCTGTATCGTCTCCGCCAGTTTTCTCCCCCGCGCAGTTGCAATCCATATACAGGGCCTTGTCCGCCACTCGTATAGATGTCGTCTCACGTGTGGGAGGCTCCACTCACACGCTCTTCTGGACAGAGTGAGTCTAAGGCTCTTCGTCTCATCACCTCTCCTCCTCCTACTGATAGTCTTTTACCTCTTAAATTCCGCCACGATGTTGCCTCTCTTTCTATCTTCTATCGATATTTCCATGCTGACTGCCCCGTCGAAAGGGAGTCACCTTATCGTGGTGACGGGGCTTGAAGCGAGTCGCGGCACCACCTTCCGTGGTGGCTTGCCCACCCCGATAGGGCTCGATGTCCGTTGGCCTCGTGGACTAAGTGCTCCCCCCTCATCACCGGTAGAGGTGGCCTACTGGTGATGTTGCCTTCGCCCCTGCCCTGCCCTCTTACCACCTAGGTCGGGCTACTCTCTCCCCACGTGTTTGCCGTGCGTGGCGTCGTATACTCCCGTGCCCTCTCATCTGGCGGTTGAGTCCACCGCGGGGCAGGATGTAGTTCCCCTCGGTGGGCAACACGCTAATTTGGTGGGAGGCTGGGGGTGAACAGGCAGTTCAGTGTGGCCCCATTGAATCAATCGGCTGGTCATGCGATGGCTTGGGTCAAGTAGTCACTGCCGGGTGGGCGGTCGCAAAGGTCCGCGGCCGCCGTCAAACACCTGGCAGTGGATGCGTATACTTCCCCATTATCCCTGGGGCTGTTGGGTGCGGTCTGGCCCCAACATTCAGCCTCCTTGTTGGGCTCCGTGGTGGGTGGGGTTGTGGGGGTAGAAACACCCCACTCCCCCTGTGTATGGGTAAGTTTCCCTTGCCTCGACCTGCCTCTCTCCCGACGTCCGCCTGTCACGATTACCCCTACGGTCTCTCTCATCGCCACCTTGGAGCCTTTCACGGCTCCTGGTGGATGCTCGCTGAAAGTCCCTACCTCCTAGAGGTGACCAAAGATAAGTCCGTGCGACACAAAGTCCGCCACGTGTGTCTGACAAGGCTGCCTCCCATTCCGGGAAGTAACTCTGATGTGCGTCCCTCACCAAGCTGGACGCACTTCAGATAGTGAATATCGATCCATCGTTTTCCTACCGTGCACTTGCGCTGGCTTCATATTCAAGCCATTTGGCACAGTCCTTCAATATCCGTCTACCATTTTATGATGGAGACTTCAAGTCAAACAGATGCTATGCTTGACCTTTTCCTCCAGCGCTGAAGCCCAGTCGGCGTGTGATGCTGTTCTTGCGACTCTGCCTATCACGCAGGTGCTGGATTTCAAGCGAAACTTCTTCGCTTCGGACGATGACATGGACTATGTCCCGAACCTATTTGAAGACGCTTTGTTAGAGCCAACTCCCAGGGACAGCCAGGTCCCTCCCTCGTTCATTGGTTTTGTTGCATACTATAGGAATGGGCGTTAGCAACTTCATTCATGCTGCTAGGTACCTCGCCAAAGAAATTGGCACGATCCCTGAGGAATCTGAAAAAAGTATGAAAGGAATTGTTAGTCAGGGCTAAAGAAAAAGATGATTACTCAAGCTAAAATGGTGCAACATCTACTGTGCCCTACTGACAACATGTTTGAAACAGTCAAAGCACATCATACCTTCAATTATAAGTAAAAGGCAGTATATATAACCATGACCTCTATGAGAGGCTCTCTGAGGAGAAATATTTGGGGATGTTGCCCTAGTTCTGTTCATAAGGTGTCCAAGTTAAAGGGTTCAGCTAACATGATACTTCTCACCTTTTTGGTTCTACCCTCCCCTGACCCGTGTCAATACTGGCCCCCTCCATCTAGATAAAGCAGACTGGCAGCGATTTACGGAACTTAGCTCCTCTCTTCGTCCGTTGGCTGACTTCTGGAACTTCCGACGAGGTTGCATCCTATTTCACTGATGCCCCTACATTTCTAGGCCCCTTCAATCCGTCCCCAGGACGTCTGGCCAGTTCGCTAAATCCTGTTCCCTGGTGGAACGGCGCTTGCACAACTGCACTGTGCAAGAGAAGCGTGCTGCATTCTCTCGACTTCGTCGTCACCGTGGGGACCCCAGTGTTTGGATGCTTTTCGGGGAGCGCGTGCTCGAGCACGACACGTACCTTCAAGGGAGGCTCGACGAATTTCTTGGAAGGCTTATATTTCTTCCATCACTACCAGAACTACACTCACAGGAAGTCTTTAACAAGGTTCGTAAGATCTCTGGAGTTTCCCCCCTCCCCCCCAAGTGCTTTATCGCATGCAGGGGAGACGGTGGCGGACCCTAAGATTGTTGCTGACCTAATCATGAGCACTTTGCCAGTGCCTCTAGGAAAAGATCCTACTGCCAGGGCTCGTGTCGCCGGGATTTAGGAATCACTCGGCGTTAACTTCGCTTCCCCACCGGAGGATCTTATAATATCCTATTTCTCTTTCCGAGCTGAAGACGGCTTTATCCCAGTGTCATGATTCCTCGCCAGGTCCAGACGACATCCCCTTATGCTTTCTTACGCCACATGTCTGACTGTGGTTTACATTTTATTGGATCTACAATTTCATTTGGCGTACCGGTGATTTTCCATCTCTCTCTGTGGAGTGTGGCTGTAATTCTCCCATTCTGAAGCCTGGGAAAGATCATCTCCAAACAACTAACTATCGTCCCCTATTTCTTTAACATCCTGCATTTTGTAAAGTGATGGAGAAGATGGTGAATGTCAGGCTTATGTGGTACTTGGAGGCCGGAATTTATTGACCCCAGTGCAATATGGTTTTTCCGAAAATTGCGCTCCACCTCGGATGTTCTTTTATCCTTGGAATCCTCAGTTTGTGAGGCGTTTGCCAATAATCACCACCAGGTGACCGTGTTTTTTGATCTGGAAGGCCTATGACGCCGCTTGGTGTCATAGATTTCATAACCTGTTTGAGTTTGGTCTTCGTGGCCGTCTCCTGTTTTTTTATTCAGGAGTTTTTATCTCGTCGTGTTTTACGGGTTAGAGTAGGGAGTACTCTTTCCGAGGTTTGTCCCTTGAGGATGGAGTACCACAGGGATATTATCAGTGTTACGCTATTTGCTGTGGCTATTAATGGAGTCGTTGGTGTCCTGCCTGATGGAGTTCATGGCTCCTTATATATGAACGATTTATCATTTCGTTCTCTGCAGCAGGAATGTCGCTGATTGAACCAAAACTGCAATTGATAATTAATAAGTCGCCAATTGGGCAAATACGCGCGGCTTTCGATTTTCGTCCTCAAAGACAGTAGCTATGTATTCTGTCGTCTTCGAGACGTTCATCCGGACCCTGACTTATATCTTGGTAATAGGCGACTGTCCTGTGTGAGCGACTCGTTACCTCGGTTTTATTTGATAGCCGCCTAACCTGGGTGCCTCATTTACGTTACGTTAAGGCGGCTTGTCAGAAAGCCCTAAGATTACTCAATGCTAGCAAAGCTATGGTATTAACGTGCAATGGTCATCATACCAAAATATGTAGTAATTAATTATACATGTCCTTCCTACTTATTTTCATGAGATCATGGTATGACCACTAAACAATGCTTTTTATCTTGGTTCCATTACAAAATCTTAGGTCACTTGTTAAGTGTTCACTAGTCCGACCCAAGCTGACAACATAAACCTTTTTTTTTTTTTTTACAGTAAGGAGACAGTTCAAGGGCACAAAAAAAGCATTAATAAAAAAAAAGCCCGCTACTCACTGCTCCTAAAAAAAAGAAGATCAAAAGGGTGGCCGAGGAGATAGGTCCAGTTTCGGGAGGAGAATTGTCCTGATACCCTCCTCTTGAAAGAGTTCAAGTCGTAGAGCAGGAGGAAATACAGATGAAGGAAGATTGTTCCAGAGTTTACCAGCGTGAGGATGAAAGAGTGAAGATGCTGGTTAACTCTTACATAAGGTTGGACAGTATAGGGATGAGCATGAGTAGAAAGTCAGGTGCAGCAGCGGGGCCGCGGGAGGAGGAGGCATGCAGTTAGCAAGTTCAGAAGGCAGTCAGCGTGGAAATATCGATAGAAGATAGAAGAGGCAACATTGCGGCGGAATTTAAGAGGGTGAAGACTATCTCTGTATGAGGAGGAGGAGCTGATGGACAGAGAGCCTTAGCCTCCCTCTGTCCAGAAGAGCTGTGTGGTGGAGCCCCTCACACATGAGATGCATACTCCATACGAGACGGACAAGGCCCCTGTATATGGACAGCATCTGTGCAGGGGAGAAGAACTAGCGGAGACGGTACAGAACGCCCAGCCTCGAGGAAGCTGATTTAGTAAGAGATGAGATATGAAGTTTTCCAGTTGATTTTGAGTTAAGGATAGACCGAGGATGTTTAGTGTTGAGGAAGGTGATAGCTGGGTGTTGTCAAAGAATAGGGATAGTTGTTTGGAAGATTGTGTCAGTGGATGGGTGGAGAAACTGTGTTTTTTAGAGGCGTTGAAGGACACCAGGTTCTTCTTGCCCCAATCGGAAATAATAGTAAGGTCTGAGGCTAAGCGTTCTGCAGCCTCCAGCCTTGATCGTTAAGTTCTCTGAAGGGTGGAGTCTTCTATTAAAGAAGTTGAATAATGCAGAGTGGAATCATCAGCGTAGGAATGGATAGGACAGTTCGTTTTTGGAAGAAGATCATCAATGAACAACAGAAAGAGAGTGGGAGATAGGACCCAGAACCCTATGGGACACACCACTGTATAATAGATTTAGGGAAGAACAGTGACCGTCTACGACAGCAGAAATAGAACGGTCAGAGAAAGGAAACTGGAGATAAAGGTACAGAGAGAGGATAGAAACCGTAGGAGGGTAGTTTAGAAAGCAAAGATTTGTACCAGACCCTATCAAAAGCTTTTGATATGTCAGCGCAATAGCAAAAGTTTCACCGAAACGGCTAAGAGAGGATGACCAAGGGAGTCAGTTAAAGAAGAGCTAGGAGATCACCAGTAGAACGCCCTTGCGGAACCCATACTGGCGATCAGATAGAAGGTCCAGAAGTGGAAAAGGTGCTTTTGAATCTTTCAGTTAAGATTGATTCAAAGCTTTAGATGAACAAGAAAGTAATGCAAAACCTTAATAGGACGGTAGTTTTGAGGGATTGGAGCAGTCACCCTTCTTAGGTACCAGGCTGTATGAAGGCATACTTCAGCAGGAAGGAAAGGCCGTGTTGACAGACGGGCGGGCAGGTACGGATCATGATATATATATATATATATATATATATATATATATATATATATATATATATATATATATATATATATATATATATATATATATATATATATATATATATAAAACTGTCTGCCCTAATGTCCTTCCCACTTTTGAAGTCCAAATGACGCCCCTGATTGTAACAACGTATCTTGTAACACCCATGACTGGGTGCCGGTGCAAATCTCATCATTTAACATCGATAAATTAATCTAGGCTCTAGGGAACTCGGAAAAATCCAAGTTAGAGAGTGCTGGCTGTGAGAATTGAGCCAGTGACCTTCGACATACAAAGCCATGTCTGTCAGTCGAGCCAATAAAGGTAAAGGTAAAGCTGGGGCATACGCTGTAGCAGCGCGTGGCCTCGGTGCGCATCTCCGTAACATTGGCCCTTGAGCCTGTGGTGGGAAGGAGCCCATTACCCCGGGAAACAGGGCCAGTGTGACATCCGGGCTACCACAGTTTCCCCAGGTAGTCATTTATCGACCAGCCCGAGAGGGAGGATGATCAGCTGGGTGAGCTGCACTCCGACTGCCCGGGCCGGGATTCGAACCTGGGCCCGCGTAGAAGCCAGGCATGCTGACCACTAGACCACGGAGGCGTATTAGAGCCCAATTTCAAGTGAACCCACTCACAATGGCACACAATTTTATTTCTGGTAAATTTTGTGCTTTGAATGAATTTGCTAATCATTTCTGTCGAAAAACAGCAGAGATTATTTTTCACCCCTTCAACCCTAACCTCCTCAGTAATAAAAAAAAAGTGACAAAATCATAGCCTTGAGGCAGTAATATTCAGCACCAGCATCAAAAAATCATACTGCTACCCTATGAAAGGCATCTCTTAACTCCGATGAAGTAGGTGGTGACAGTTGTGGAGCACCTTCATTGTCATCCCTTGCAGTGGCTGGTGTCATTGGGCCAGCAGATGATGAAGCAGTGGCTGGTGTCATAAGGCCAGCAGATGATGAAGTAGTGGCTGGTGGATTTGGGCCAGCAGATGATGAAGCAGTGGCTGGTGTCATTGGGCCAGCAGATGATGAAGCAGTGGCTGGTGTCATAGGGCCAGCAGATGATGAAGCAGTGGCTGGTGTCATAGGGCCAGCAGATGATGAAGCAATGGCTGGTGTCATTGGGCCAGCAGATGATGAAGCAGTGGCTGGTGTCATAGGGCCAGCAGATGATGAAGCAGTGGCTGGTGTCATTGGGCCAGCAGATGATGAAGCAGTGGCTGGTGTCATAGGGCCAGCAGATGATGAAGCAGTGGCTGGTGTCATTGGGCCAGCAGATGATGAAGCAGTGGCTGGTGTCATTGGGCCAGCAGATGATGAAGCAGTGGCTGGTGTCATAGGGCCAGCAGATGATGAAGCAGTGGCTGGTGTCATTGGGCCAGCAGATGATGAAGCAGTGGCTGGTGTCATTGGGCCAGCAGATGATGAAGCAGTGGCTGGTGTCATAGGGCCAGCAGATGATGAAGCAGTGGCTGGTGTCATTGGGCCAGCAGATGATGAAGCAGTGGCTGGTGTCATAGGGCCAGCAGATGATGAAGCAGTGGCTGGTGTCATAGGGCCAGCAGATGATGAAGCAGTGGCTGGTGTCATAGGGCCAGCAGATGATGAAGCAGTGGCTGGTGTCATAGGGCCAGCAGATGATGAAGCAGTGGCTGGTGTCATTGGGCCAGCAGATGATGAAGTAGTGGCAGGTGTCATAGGGCCAGCAGATGTTGAAGCAGTGGCAGGTGTCATAGGGCCAGCAGATGATGAAGCAGTGGCTGGTGTCATTGGGCCAGCAGATGATGAAGCAGTGGCTGGTGTCATAGGGCCAGCAGATGTTGAAGCAGTGACTGTTGCCGGAGCAGCTGATGGTATCTTTTCCACAAGTAATGAACAGTGTGCTGGGATGATCTCTAGGAATACAGCAGCGGGGCTGAAAAAATGCGTCATATATTAGTCATGATTAATGCATGTAATTTAACCTTTTAACTGCGGATTTCCTACAAGAAAACGTCACCAAACTACAGAAATGGAACAAATAGTGGCTGCTACAATTCAGTGAAGAAAATGTAGTCCTACACCTTGGGAGGGGATATCCAGCATACCAATACCATATGGGAAACACTCCACTATCCACCGCAGAGGCAGAGAAAGACCTGGGACTATTATGTTACCAGACTACCAGTGAAAGCCAAATCCATGCCAATCGTAGCGGATGGGTTAAATAGGTACGTAGTTGAAGAAAAAGGGTCTTAAAGGTGAAATATTACTTATTAACCGAAATATTCCACTATTTGTTATTGGTTGTAAAATAATTGACTGATAAAGTGTGTATCTACAAAGAATATGAATTTAAGAGTGATTAATAAATTGTTTTAATGAGAATATAAAAGTTTTTGCCAAAAACATACAGGCCAGTCAATATTTCACTGCTGCTTGACTGCTGCTGCTGTTGCTGCTGTCCTATCCCTAGCACATCATCAACTGTGTCAATGGTGAGTGGCTCTGGTACCCCTTCAAATACATGAGACTAGCAGCCTATGATGTCATCCACCAGTTTATCTACCACAGTTAATGTCTGCGTATCTGTGGTGCCACACGTGTGGGGCTCTCAGGTGCTGGGGGAAATGTCATTGTTATGAAAGGGCAGGGGTAAACCAGTGTATGCTGTGAGGCCTTGGTGTGGAAGTTCCCTGTCTGAACTGTGCAGCTAATCCCCCATACAGTGAGGGCCTTTTTTACTCCCTCAGGGGCTGTGCAGCTGAGAGAGTGGTGTACATGAGTGTCAATGTGTGAATGAGTGTGTGCCTGTCTTGGCTAAAACCCTTCATTGGGGGAAGACAACCAAGGTATTTGGATAGATTGATAGTCATTGACAGATGAACATAAAAAAAAAATATATATCAAATATACAGTTCACTGCTATGAATTTATTAACTTTAAGCTGAAATAAAGGCACTGTGGCCATTATAGCTGCATTCTGTGAGCACTTAAAAAACTAACTAATATAAGTTTTACATTTAAAGACATAACAACTAAAAAAAAATACCAGTGCTGCTGCTCATTCTTGCACTTGGCAATGCAAGGCTTTGATTTTTGTTGTACGTTGTACCAACGCCTCTCACAGTCATCCTGCGTACGGGGTCCACTCCCAGGGAAGGCACTGTCAGTGTATAAATGTGAAGCGAGTTTCTTAATCGTTTCACTATGGGATGCTATTTATTTCCCATACCTTCTCCAATAACATTTAATACATGCTGTGATGGAAAGTTAAATCAGTACCAATATTTTATTTACATGCATCATAAGACATTAACTTTTTAGTTGTTATGAACATGGCCATAAATACTACTTTTCATTACCTACTTTTCTAAAATGCTTTTCTCTAAGTAGGAGGATATTACACAATACAGCTATACAAAAAAATTCAAAGCATTAATCTTAATTCCATTCTTTTGAGTACTTCTAACCTAACATTATATCACCAGAAACTGTTTGACCAATGCTATCAAAATAATATTTTAATCTTACTTTACCATTCTCATCAAATCTACCTATTCCGATATAGTCTTAACATAAAATACTTGTAAAAGTGTTGAGAGTCTGGCATGCCCAACCCACCCCCCAAAAAAATCTAAATAAGGAATAAATAAAATAACAGTTAAATATGACTTGACTCTCGTATACTAACCCCCTTTCCACCCTAACAAACTTGGGGACCTACCATGTTAGGTTAGGACGTGTTAGGTAAGACAGGTTTAGCAGGAGTTGGTTTAGTTATGTTAGATTGTTGAGGGAGTGGGGGTTGCAGCAGAAATGGTCATGATGATGCTATTCACGTGGAGCAGTAGGAAAAAGTATGTTCTGTTTGGAAACTCTGTGGCTGTGTTTGTATACAAAAATACCCATTTGACGAGGTTAGGTTAGTTTGCAAGTTACTTGAATCATGAATATGTGAATATGTAACAAAAAAATAAAAGCGTTAACCTTAATTTCATTATCTTGAGTACATTCCAATCC
This sequence comes from Eriocheir sinensis, assembly GCF_024679095.1. Classification (NCBI taxonomy): domain Eukaryota; kingdom Metazoa; phylum Arthropoda; class Malacostraca; order Decapoda; family Varunidae; genus Eriocheir; species Eriocheir sinensis. The sequence goes on from NW_026112252.1 coordinate 61,887, forward strand.
AACATTATATCACCATAATTTGTTTGATCAATGCTATAAATATACTATTTTAATCTTACTTTACCATTCTCACGAAACCTACCTATTCCCATATAGTCTTGACATAAAGTACTTGTAAAAGTGTCCATATTCTGGCATGCCTAGCATCCCCCCCCCCCCCCCCCCCACACACACACAATAAAAAAAAATTAAACAAATAAAAATTAGTAAAGAATAAAAAAAGGGCAAATATACCTTAACTATCTATACCAACCCCCTCTTCCCCCCAACAAACTTGGCATGTTAAGTTAGGATGTGTTCGGTAGGACGGGGCAGGTTTGGCATGGTTAGGTTGTAGTGACACGACTTGCCTGATGGGCGAGCCTCCCATAACCCACTTAGCCAGCGGGTTACCTCTTTGGCCGACTGGTAAAGGAGTGGCTCTCCCGCTACGCTGGTCGCGGGTTCTATCCCCGGCGCCGGCAAACCTTTCCTTGTCTGGATTAATTTCTCGTGTGTTTCGTTACACGCAGTGGCCGTGTGGGAGTGTTGTAAAGAGAAAAATCCTGGCATTTCACTGGTGGCAAAAGCGGTGGGCATCCTCTCCTGTGGTTCTGTTGTGTCACCCTGAGAGGGTAACAGGTAGAGTGATGGCCCATGCTCTCTGAAGTTCATAGAAAATGGGAACTCAACACACAGAAATTAATCTAAATAGGAATGGGGAGCCGTGTAGTGACACGACTTGCCTGATGGGCAAGCCTCCCATAACCCACTTAGCCAGCGGGGTACCTCTTTGGCCCGTTACGCTGGTCGCGGGCTCGATCCCCAGCGCCGGCAAACCTTTCCTTGTCTGGATTAATTTCTCGTGTGTTTCATTACACGCGGTGGTCGTGTGGGAGTGGAGTAAAGAGGAAAATTCTGGCATTTCAAGGTTCAGTTATGTTAGGAGAGGGGGCTGTGGCAGAAATGGTCATAATTAAACTATTCAGATACAGAATAAAAAGGTATGTTCTGTTTGGAAAGTCAGTGGTTGTGTTATTATGCAAAAAATACCCACTTGATTAGGTTAGGTTAGTTTGAAAGCTAACTGAACCATGAATATGTGATTACTAACCTTGTTACAGCTTCTACCACTTCAGTCCACGCTCTCTTCTTATCCTCAGGGGTGATGCTCTTTCCATAACACCCTCTGATTATACGTCTTTTTTCATGAATTTGATGTAAGAGGCAGACCGTTTCATCTGACGACCAATTAAACTTACTCCTTTTCTGCGCTGGTTCTCCGGCCCGTAGATGTGCTCATTGGGGCAGATGACGTGGTTATGGTGCGGTAATTTCAGCAGAGCAAGTCGTGACGCAGGAGGGGAGATACGGGTATTGACGAGTGACGGAGTAAAAGCAGCCTTTGAGACTGCTTCTATCTGCCACAAAACTCAATATTTTCTTGTGTTTGCCATTTATTATGTTTCTGTTGTACATTTATACATCTTTTCTTTATTTTTCTTTTGAAATATTTACTTAACTCATGTCGGATGTTTACGTTTTGCACGGAGGCGTCCTTAGCAACGAGCCCGCCATAAAAAAAGAAGAAGAAGAAGATAATAGTAGCCAGCATTTGCTAATACTTACACTCAAAGTTGACGAGGATAGCTTTTACTCTTAATAATTTGAAACTATTAACTTTGATAGTAACTTTAAAAGTAAAAGTTAATAGCTCTCGAGGACACGGGCCCAGGTATTATGAGTTGTGTTGCCTGCGGGCGGGTAGGGGCGCCTGCGGGGTGTTCTGCGGTTCGTCGCGTTGATGTTTGCTGATAGCAGGCGATGCTTCAGCCAATTGCCAGGCTGTTGCCGCCCCTGGACACTCGTGGGTGGCAGCTGCAGGGGAAAAGGAGACGTTGCAGGAGGGCGAGAATCAGAAGTATTTGAAGGACGCAGTTTGGAGAGGCGAACGGTTAAAAAAGGAGGGAGCCGGAGTGAGGAAGTGCCCGGGGATGTTGCTTGTAATGAGCTGAGAGAGGTACTTAACGCCACTCGTCTGTCTTGCAGGGCCTGTGGGGTGGCTGGCAACAAGCGTGCCTGGCCGCCTGACCGACTGACGGGCTGTCCGGCTGACGTGGAGTGCCGCCCGACGGTAAGTAGATTTGAGTGTCATATTTGGCGCCTGAAGTATATGGCGATGCCGGGCTGTGACGGATGGATATATATACGTGAGCTGCGTGGGTGTGGAGTGGAGGCGTGTGGGTGTGGGGGGTGGTAGTGTTGGAGATGCGTCGGTGGGTTGCAGTGTGGGGGTGTGGAATCCTTGTGTGTGGAAAGGGCGTGGGCGTATGGGTTGATGTGAAGGGGGATGAGGAAGAGCTGATTTGTGCTCTGAGGGGGAGATGAGATGAGGGGAAGACCGACACACACACACACACACACACACACACACACACACACACACACACACACAACGGCAGCAGCGGTGTGACGCCGATTTTCAAAAAAGGAGACAAGTCAGCCACCTCAAATTATCGCCCAATTAGCTTAACATCAGTTGTAGGAAAGATGTTGGAGTCAGTTATAGCCGGGAGCATTCGGGACCATCTAGAAAAGCATAATTTAATTCATGATTCACAGCATGGATTCACAAAGGGCTGGTCTTGCCTTACTACCCTGTTGTCCTTCTACACTAGACTGATCGAGGCGGTTGACCGAGATGAAAACTATGATATATTGTATCTAGATTTCAGTAAAGCTTTCGACAAAGTCCCTAATCACTGGCTATAACTAAAATTACAGGCTCACGGCGTAGATGGGAAAGTTTTGAACTGGATCAGGGCGTGGCTTAGTGGTAGGAGGCAGAGAGTGCAAATCAATGGTAAAAAATCTGCACGGGGCAGTGTTGCGAGTGGAGTCCATCAAGGGTCGGTGCTGGGTCCTCTGCTTTTTTATTATTTACATCAATGACTTGGACACAGGAATTAGTAGTGATGTCAGTAAGTTCGCAGATGATACCAAGATCGGTAGAGTAATCCAATCAGACAGGGACGCTAGCGTTCTCCAGGATGAGCTTGACAGACTATATGATTGGGCGGGGAAGTGACAGATGGAATTCAGTGTCGGGAAGTGTAGCATTCTGAGTGTAGGTTAGAATAATCCCTCACACAATTACTTCTTAAATGACACTCCTCTAAGCAGGTCTGGGAGTGAGAGAGACTTAGGAGTCCTAGTGAGCGCTGACCTCCGTCCTAGGGCTCAATGCAGTCAGGCTAAAAATCGTGCCAACAGAGTACTGGGTTTCATCTCAAGGAGCGTAAGCAATAGGAGCGCTGAAGTCATCCTCAAACTTTACTTAGCACTAGTTAGACCTCATCTCGATTGTGTAGTTCAGTTATGGTCTCCCTACTATAGAATGGATATCAAGATGTTAGAATCTGTACAGAGGATGATTCAGGGGGTGAGAAACTTGCCTTATGAAGACAGGCTGAAGCATTGAAATCTACACTCTCTAGAAAGGCGAAGGTTGCGAGGAGACTTGATCGAAGTCTACAAATGGATGAAGGGCTTTAATAAAGGGATTGTCAATAAGATTTTGAGAGTAAAAGAGCCAGGTAGAACGCGTATAGCAATGGTTTTAAGTTAGACAAATTCAGATTCAACAAAGACATAGGCAAGAAATGGTTCACCAATAGAGTGGTGGACGAATGGAACAGGCTTGGGAGCCATGTTTTGGGTGCCAATACCGTAAATACATTCAAGAAGAGGTTAGATAAAGCCATGGATGGTGAGGTAAGGTGGTGTTGAGTGTACAGGAGCTGCCTTGTATAGGCCAATCGGCCTCTTGCAGACTCCTTACGTTCTTATGTTCTTATGTTAATCCTTCCCCACGGCAGAATGCATTACCCTCAATCTTTAGTATTCCAATATATGTATAAATTCGGCCCGTAACAGCGGCCCGTCACTCCTCGCTTTAAATACAGGCGGCACCTTCGAGTGGCAACCTTTCAGCCAGCAGATGGGCGGGGGTTCGGTTCCCGTCAGCACCGCCAGAGGGCAGCACTGAGGCGAGTCGAGCTGCGTGCCGACCCTTTGAAGCTTTGACTTTAAGAATAATGAAACCCAAAGGGGACAGACTAAGAGAAACAATGGTACATGAGCTTCACATTGTACTTTAACAATACCCATGAACACCTGTTAGGCATAAGTAAGGAGGCGCGAGCTTTGTTGTACTGGAATATATTCTTTTACGTGATTAAAACTATCACTGCTTTTCTATTCGACTGACTAAAGACCTTCAGTTGACCAGCTCTTGACTAGACAAGGGGAGGAAGTAGGGGGAAGCGGATCGTGTTGCGAGAATGGCGGCGGTGTCTCTCGCGCGTGTGTTTTGTCGTGTGTAGTGTCGTGAACTTAATCGCTCGTCATCCGCGTCATCCGTCACCGATCACCCTCCACGGCCCGTCAGGACTATAGATGAAGGTATGGTGAATATTTTGAGCCTATCTATGTGTCACTTACTCTTATGGTTGCTGTGTAATTTGCTCATCTCCATGAACATCTCCATTTTTACTCACTGGTAAGTCAGCCATCACGCGTTACTAAGGTGGAGGAAGATGGGTTCACAGCTTCCCTCCTGTGTTATTGGCTCCCTTGGTTTATGTTCATAGTGAGCATTTCATTTCTCTTGTCTTAACCCGGCAGCGTCGGCGGACCCATTTTGAGACTCCCGCGAGTCGGTCCACTGAAACGGTGGACCCCGTTTGGGGCTCAGCTCAAAACGCCTAATTCGAGCTAATTGTAGGCGGTGGCGGCATTGAGCAACCCACCATGCATGCACTGGGTCATTGTGGTGGGTAATTGATCTTGAGGTGGGCTTATTTGTCATAGGTGGTGCTGTAAGGTCATGGCAGACTGAATTAGCTATCCAAACATTAATCTCTTGTCAAATTCTCTAGAGTAGACAACAAGCGACTCTCGGCTAGATGCCACGCGTTTATTTTGTAACAAACACCAACCAACAAGAATGGAGTTTGAGTTCAAATAAATATTTTTAACGGCTTTATGGTCATGAGAGGAGTACTCGGAGATACGTTCCATGCTCTTTTCGTATACTCTTAAAATGCAGTGTATTGATGCCGTTTCTCGGCCACTTCTCGGCTTTCCCATAGCCGAAGCCCACGGGTTAAGCGTTCAACATCCTCACCATAACTTATCCGTCGGTATTTGCCGTCATTCAAAGTGGTATAGGAAGGTATGGTGACTGTGTTAAGCTTTTCTGTGCCATTTCCTCTCGTAGTTTATGTGTGTATTAAGAGATTTAGTTTTCTTATGTTAATCGTTGGAAATCCTCGCCATCACTCATCGTTCACCATTTATATTAGATGACGAGGATAGCGAAAGGTATGGCGAGTGTTCTAAGTGTGTGTATGTGTTATTATATCCAGTTAATAATATATAAATGGCATGAGTGAAATAATAGCCTAGTCGTTCCGTAATACCTTGTGTCGGGGAGAGTGTGTGTGTGTGTGTGTGTGTAAAGTCTAATTATATAATCGGCTTGAAAGAGTAACTGTGTGTGTGTGTGTGTGTGTGTGTGTGCCGAGAGTGACTGGCTGATGAAGGATTTTTTTTACCTATCGTTTTTTTTCCGTTGTAGTGGGAGATTTTTTGTGGGTGAGTAGAGGTTCCGGTGTGTTCGGGGGTAGGGCGGGGGCAGGAAACTGTTGATGTTGTTACTCCTCTACTTAATCCTTCCTTCCATCTTTCTCCCTCCCTATATTACTCCCTTCCTTCTATCCCTCCATCCCTCCTTCCTTTATTTTCATCCTCTTCCTCCTTTTCCTCTTCTCAATGGTATTTTCATCTTAATCTTTCCTATAGCCTAATGGCGTTTTCTCAACACAGCATCACCTTTAATTTGTCACTTATAAAACTCATTTATTACTATTTCTACTTATCATTAATCTCGGTGGCACTGTGGGGAGAGAGAGAGAGAGAGAGAGAGAGAGAGAGAGAGAGAGAGAGAGAGAGAGAGAGAGAGAGAATTTCCTACCATCCGTTTTCTTTGCACTTATAATAACCAGCGTTGAAGGAAAGTGGGAAGGGAGGAAAGGAGTGTGTGTGTGTGTGTGTGTGTGTGTGTGTGTGTTAGGCTTACGAATACCTTGGGTGATGGGTTTTATAATATATATATATATATATATATATATATATATATATATATATATATATATATATATATATATATATATAATATATATATATAGAGAGAGAGAGAGAGAGAGAGAGAGAGAGAGAGAGAGAGAGAGAGAGAGAGAGAGAGAGAGAGAGAGAGAGAGAGATGGCCTTTGTGTTATACAACGGGAATGTTAACTCTTTCACGCACCAAAAGTTTAAAATCCAAAGACAAACTGTTCCTTAGATAACAGAGGAAGGAAGGGAGAGAGATAGAGTGACTGATAGAAACTGATAGAATGTGCGTGTGTGTGTGTGTGGGGGGGGGGGGGGGACAAGGTAGAAAGAAAGCACAGAAGGAAGTAAGGAAGGAAGGAGAAAAGGGAATAATAGGAAGAGGACGGAAGGAAGGAAGGAAGGAAGGAGGGAAGGAAGGAGGGGAGGGAGGAAGGGAAGGAGAGAAGGAAGGAGAGATGGAAGAAAGGTTTTGGGGTAGAGGAGGAAGGAAAAGAATAGGAAAAGAAGTAAGGAAAGAAGGACGGAAGAAAGAATGGTTAAAAATGTATAGAAAGAAATAGGAAGATAAATCGGAGCGTAGGAAGGAAGACGGGATGGAATAGAGAAAGAAGGGAAAGAAAGAAGGAAGGAAGGAAGGAAGGCAATTAATGAACACTAGAACCTAAGTGATAAGATATGCAATGTAGATAACTGTGTTTAGGAGGTGAAGAGCCAAACGGAAAAAGTAGAAGAGACTGAACAGCAGAAACCTTTCTTTGTACCCGACAATGCGCTAATCCGTGTGACCAAGAGGAATGAGAAGTGTATCAGGATAGGAACTGTTGATGTGTATTTTGGGGCTGAGGAACACGAGGAAGTTGAGGTTGAAGAGGGAACGATGAAAGAAGTTAGTTAAAGGGTTAGAGGAGTGAGGATAAGAACTGTAGATGTGTTTTAAGTGGCAGAGGAACACGAGGAAGTTGAGGTTGAAGAGGGAACGATGAAAGAAGTTAGTTAAAGGGTTAGAGGGGTGAGGATAAGAGCTGTAGATGTGTTTTAAGAGGCTGAGGAACACGAGGAAGTAGAAGCTGAAGAGGGAACGATGAAAGAAGGTCGTTAAAGGGTTAGAGGAGTGAGGCTAAGAACTGTAGATGTGTTTTAAGAGGCTGAGGAGCACGAGGAAGATGAGGTTGAAGAGGGAACGATGAAAGAAGTTAGTTAAAGGGTTGGAGGAGTGAGGATAAGAACTGTAGATGTGCTATAGGAGGCTTGGGAACACGATGACGGAAAGGTTAAAAAGGGAACGATGTGGGACGTTAGTGAAGCCGGTAACACCTCTGAATATATACGACTACAAGACCTAGAGATCCTGGAGTGACCTGACGAAAGAGTAGTTGAGAATAAGGCGACGGAGGAGCAGTTAGCTTGACAATATTGGCAAAAGACAGTACGGGAAGTAATACTGCGGTGGCTTTTCAAGTGATAGAGGACAGCCAATAGGAGGAAGGGAGATGATTATATGAAAAGTCTTAGCAATATAATCTTCATAGACATTTCGATGCACTATCACACGCATGCGACATGACTCGTAGGCATTGTGTTGGGCATTTCCATGTATAGTTTTATGACCCTGGTGGTAGTTTGACAAAGCTTCTGTACCATGAGCGTGAGGAACACTCTTGAGAACCCGACATATCATCTTTGTGGCCTTGGAAATAGTTGTTGTGACAGTCGAAAGCGTCTTAGAATAATTTTGTTTTACGTTTCGCCTTTGGCGCCGGTGTGGTGTCATCTGTCATCCGGTGTCCTAAGACATCCCATCCTTAATTTCGCATCGCGGAACCCAATCTTTACTACCACAGAGTAACTAAGTGGAGCATCTAAGTAAAAAAGTATCAAGGAGGTCCTAAAAAGCGATGCAAAGTGGAACAGGTCACAAGAAGAAGTGATTGTTGATATCGTAATTATATACATACATGCGTCACCATTTGCTTTCATAATAACAAAAATAAACTTGGGTGGGACAGATCCCGACAAGCAGTCGACAAAAGACATGGTACCGTGTCGAAATTCATGTATGTATTCAGGATGGGATGTCTCACGATCTTGGAATGTCTCATGACACCACACCGGTAGTCTTTCTTGGTGGGGCTGATGGTAAGCCCCAGCCCGTTATGGCACAGGCAAGTGTTTATAGTGGTGCCATCCTGCTTGGCCATTGTTGCTCCCCAGAGCTAATCTTTGGTCCTCTTTTAGAGAGAATCTAAGAGTCCGGGTTGATGGGTGACCACTCATCGGTGATTGAAAAAATGTCAGCTTGTTCGTAGCGGCGGGCGTGACGTGAACATGCGTCTTCCTGGACGCCACGAAGCACGCCAACATGCAACCTTCGCCTCCCCCGAGGCGTGTTTTTTTATTATTATTATTATTATTATTATATGAATCAGTGAAGGTGACCCGCCGGAAAGCACGAATGCTATAAGCCAAAAGGCCCAGCGGACGACACTTCACCGATATCGGGAAATACAGAATGAAGGAGAAAGCAAAGAACAGGAAGATGGAGAAAAATCTCGTAGGTAGCGAGCTAAGAGAGAAGAAAGGCATTCACATGTATTTTAAATGTTTCACAATTACTAGAATTAATAATCACATTAGGAAGTGTATTCCACAGAGTGACGGTCGCTGGGATGAAACACCGGGAAAATTGTGATGTATTACATCGGTCGACAGACAAGGAACGGTCATTTAGCCCCAAGGAGTGTCGTATCGATGGTTGTGAGAGAGCAGGCAAACGACGGTGCAATGGGTGGTCGATATTAGACACAATTTTGAAAAAATAAGACAATGATCCCACCAAGCGGCGATGCCGAAGTTTAATCTCGAGATTCGGAAGAAGAAATTTAATCTGGTTGAACACTCTATCCAACAGCTTTAAGTGAGACTCAGCTGCAGAAATCCAAACGGAATGACAGTACTTGAAATGAGGCAGTGTGAAAGAGTAAAAGCATTTTTTTACATCATCATCAGAGGAATAAAGCTGACTGCACTTTTTTATTTTTTTACAGCGAAGGAGACAGCACAAGGGCACACAAAAGGAAACAGCAATAAAAAAGCCCGCTACTCGCCGCTCCTGTAAATAATCCGAAGAGGTGGCCGAAAGAGCAGTCAATTACGTGAGAAGAGGTGTCATGATGCCTTCCTCATGAATGAGTTCAAGTCGTAGGCAGGAGGAAATACAGATGAAGGACGATCGTTCAAGAGTTTACCAGCGTGAGGGATGAAAAAGTGAAGATGCTGGTTAACTCGTGCGTAAGGGATTTGGACAGTAAAGGGATGAGCCTGAGTAGAAAGTCGTGTGCGGGTGGGCCGCATGAGGGGGGGAGGCATGCAGTTAGCAAGTTCAGAAGAGCAGTCAGCATGAAAATATCGATAGAAGATAGAAAGGGAGGCAACATGGCGGCGGAATTTGAGAGGTAGAAGACTATCAGTAAGAGGAGGAGAGCTGATGAGACGAAGAGCCTTATACTCCACTCTGTCCAGAAGAGCTGTGTGAGTGGAGCCCCCCCACACGTGAGATGCATACTCTATACGAGAGGGGACAAGGCCCCTGTATATGTATAACAACTGTGCGGGGGAGAAGAACTGGCGGAGACGATACAGAACGCTCAACCTCGAGGAAGCTGATTTAGTGAGAGAAGAGATATGAAGTTTCCAGTTAAGATTTTGAGTTAAGGATAGACCGAGGATATTTAGTGTTGAAGAAGGTGACAGCTGGGTGTTGTCGAAGAATAGGGGATAGGTGATTAGAAGATTGTGTTGAGATCACAGGTGGGGAAATTGAGTTTTTGAAGCATTGAAGGACACAAGATTCCTTCTACCCCAGTCGGAAATGATAGCAAGGTCTGAGGTTGAGCGTTCTGCAACCCCAGCCTGGAGTCTTGTAATTCCTGTTGAGAGGATCTTCTTTTGAAAGAAGTTGAATAATGCAGAGTGGAGTCATCAGCGTATGTATGGACAGGACAGTTTATTATAGAAAGAAGATCATTGATGAATACATACGCACTTACGCAACAAACCAATTTTTTGTGAGACTGCCGACGCAAGTGAACGTAGGTGCAACTCAAAAGTGAGTTTGGGATCAAGGGTACGTCACTCCGAGCAACTTCAGTGGGGAGCAATTAGGGATTGGTATTCCACTGACCGCAGTATCAGGGTGAGGAGGAAAGGGAGTCCTTGACCGGCTAAGAACCAAACTGTGGGATTTACTCGGGTTCAGCTTCATACCCCACCGACCACACCAAGACAGACACATCGCGAGAGAGAACATTGGCAGTTCTCTGTCTATCCTCAACTGGAAACTCCATATCTCATCTCTTACTAAATCAGCTTCCTCGAGGCTGGGCGTTCTGTACCGTCTCCGCCAGTTCTTCTCCCCTGCACAGTTGCTGTCCATATACAGGGGCCTTGTCCGCCCTCGTATGGAGTATGCATCTCATGTGTGGGGGGGCTCCACTCACACAGCTCTTCTGGACAGAGTGGAGGCTAGGGCTCTTCGTCTCATCAGCTCTCCTCCTCATACTGATAGTCTTCTACCTCTTAAATTCCGCCGCAATGTCGCCCCTCTTTCTATCTTCTATCGATATTTCCACGCTGACTGCTCTTCTTTCCATGCTAACTGCATGCCTCCCCCCCTCCCGCAGCCCCGCTGCACTCGACTTTCTACGCATGCTCATCCCTATACTGTCCAAACCCCTTATGCAAGAGTTAACCAGCATCTTCACTCTTTCATCACTCACGCTGGTAAACTCTGGAACAATCTTCCTTCATCTGTATTTCTTCCTGCCTACGACTTGAACTCTTTCAAGAGGAGGGTATCAGGACACCTCCTCCCGTATTTGATCTTCCTTCCGGCCACCTCTTTTGTTTCTTTTTTAGGAGCAACGAATAGCGGGCTTTTTTTAATTATTGTTTTCTTTTTGTGTGTGTGCCCTTGAGCTGCCTCCTTTGTTGTAAGAAAAAAAAAAAAAATCCTGAGGGGAAGGAATTACTGCATATATAGAGGTGCCGTCATATACTAGACTCGATTGCACACCACATGTCAAATGTATAAATACAATAAAAAGAAGCGGTCCCAGGACACTGCCTTGGGGAACACCAGATATAACTGAACTAATAGAACTGTAACAGCCATCAACAGTCACACGTTGCCTTCTCTCAGTTACAAACTCGGATGAACTTGAAGGAAGCGGCCTCCAATTCCAAGAGATCTGACTTGAAACAAAAGGGCCTTTTGGTTAACACGATCCAATGCGGAGCTAAAATCAAGTGAAATTAGTCTAGCTTCTTAACCAGCATCAAGAGCAACTTGTACGTCATGAGTTATGCAGATAAGAGCGTCGGAGGTGCTGAGACCTTTTCTAAAACCAAACTGACTAGAAGGTAATAATTTGTTTGTGTCTAAAAAACGAGTGAGACGCTTGGCCAGCAAGCACTCAAAGATCTTAGACAAGACCGGGGTTATGGAGATGGGTCTGTAATCACCGGGGTGAATAGAGGGTGAGGATCCCTTAGGTATCGGGGTATCATTAGCAGTAAGCCAGCATACTGGAAAATAAGCCTTACGTAACAGAGCTCTAAAAATAACTGCCAGTTCTGGACCCAATAGAGACGCTGTCTTTTTGTAAAACCGGAAGATAGAATAGTACGAAGGGAACGATGATGAGTTGCTGAACCTAATCATACCTCCGACATCGTACCCAGCTTCGTGCAATCCGGGACTCGTATAATGAGTAGGTAGTGGCTAATAGAGGGGGAGCAAGCACGTACCCAGATTAAGGTAGCGCTATGGTCGAGGGCATACACCTCCGTGGTCTAGTGGTCAGCGTGCCTTGCTACTACTCCGCGGGCCCGGGTTCGAATCCCGGTTCGGCAGTCGGCGTGCAGCTCACCCAGCTGTTACTCCTCCCTTTCGGGCTGGTCGATAAATGGGTTCCTGGGAAAACCTGGGGAAGGTAAACTGTAATAACCTGGATGTCACACTGGCCCTGTGTCCCGGGGTGATGGACTCCCTCCCATCACAGGCTCAAGGGCCAATGTTACGGAGATGAGCACTGAGGCCACGCGCTGCTACAGCGTATGCCCCCAACTTTACCTACCTTTATGGTCGAGAGTATAGGCTACATATACACATTAAACATTAATAAAGAAAGAACTATCAGCAGCTAAGACTTAAAATTAATATGATAAATTCAGTGGTGAGTGTACTTCATTCTCAATGCATAGTTAAATATAGAAATGCGTGGTGTCATGCAGTATCATGGCCGCATGGCAGAATTTATGAAAATCATGACACGGCCATTATTACATGTATGACAGAAAAATGCTTATGTATGTGTATACTTATATGATAGCCTAATCCTGTATCGGTTTAGTTTCTTGAAACTCCGTACAGTTCATGAAATGTCGCCGGTGTTTGATCATGCATCCTTTACGATTGTTGTATCCATCATCCTGAACAATTATGACAAAGCACAAGGAAATATATTGAGTTTTGAATTCTTCACGACTTTTTAAAAGTAATAAAAATCAGGTTTTGAGATCGCCTTTTAAAGTTTTATAATTCTCTCTCTCTCTCTCTCTCTCTCTCTCTCTCTCTCTCTCTCTCTCTCTCTCTCTCTCTCTCTCTCTCTCTCTCTCTCTCTCTCTCTCTCTCTCTCTCTCTCTCTCTCTCTCTCTCTCTCTCTATTTTCAAGCATTTCCAGATATTTCTTATATCAATTTATATAGATGATTCTCACAAAGAGCCATCAAATTATTTTAATATTTATCACTATTTATAGTGGGTGATATCGCCATGGGGTAGCAGTATACAAACCACTCCAATGTGCCTTTTCAAGTAAATTTCATTTGCCTCACTGCTGGGGCTCATCAGAAAGCTACTCTTTATGATATACATTTTTTTAGCCAGCAGCGGGCACTTCTCCTCCCTCCATAACATTTCCTCATCAATCACACTTGCCTAGGGCAGGTCACCGCCCCAAGGAACATAGATTTTTGCTTGGTGGGAGGGAGGGAGCGCTATTAGGGTGTCCAAAAGGCGCTAGATGCTCGGTGTTGCCAGCTCCACCCTATGTGAACATTTTACAGAGCGCACACAGCCTCGGAACAAGGCGTAATAGCCCGCACATACTCAGGAATACAGACCGAGGTTAAGCCCCTGTCCCTTTAAATGGCCAAGAGAAGGTGACAGAGAAGAGACATTTCTTTTTATTCTAAGATATTTTTGAATAATTTTAGCATGCAAATATGCAGGAATACTGAGGGGGTGAACTATCGATTTTTCACCCATGCTCGACCACAGCGGTACCTTACAGAAGCCTCTTGATGGTTTATTGAGGGCGGAGTCATGCTTGAAAAGGTGCAGCGGAACGTAAGTCAGGATGATGAAAAATGACGAAGGACAACTTTTGTTAACTAATAAGTTTCATTAATGTCTTGTTTTTTTATACTTCTCGATGTTTTGCGAAGGAGAAAATTAAGAAAAATCGCTTGTGGAAGTTAATGAGACGAAGACAAACTCACACCTACACACGCACACACATACCACCTCCTCTCCACACACACACACACACACACACACACACACACACACACACACAAACAAAGTGCAAATCATGTTAACGGTACCCAAGTTAAATATAATTACTAGGAGTGCATGGCAAGCGAGTCAGTGCCGTGGTGGTCCTGGGGAGAGGGAGTATGCATGTGTCTCTCGTGCTGCCCTGATGATAAATTGGCTCATTACTTAGGCGTCTGTTGACACTTCGGTGGAGTGGGGAGAGAGAGAGAGAGAGATTATTATTATTATTATTTAGTAAATTTATTACGCTCAAGGGCGACAGATCTATTGACATTTGTGCAGCAAATTAGTTACATATCGGTGACTCGCAGGGCACGCTGCAAATAACTTTGTGAGACATACGTATAATACCCATCCACGCCAACACACACACACACACACACACACACACACACACAGTACGTAAATAAATGGACATAAAGTACACACACACACACACACACACACACACACACACACACACACACAGTACGTAAATAAATGGACATAAAGTACACACACACACACACACACACACACACACACACAGTACGTAAATAAATGGACATAAAGTACACACACACACACACACAAACACACACACACACACACACACACACACACACACAAGCAAGCAAAATATATACAAAGAACAAAATATATACAATTAACAGCCACCAAAATGCGGATATCTAGCAAGAACTGTGTCTAAGTTGTCTGCAGTGAGAAAATATTTACAAGTTTGGAGTATGGTCTGTCTGCGTGGGAGTAAGTTTGCTACTGTGGGGCACTCGAGGCAGTAGTGTTCAAGGGTGCTGGAGTTTGGTTGTTCGCGCAGCTTGCAGGAGGAGTAGTGCGGTACATCCTCTTCTTGGGACACCTGCCACACTGGCCGGTATCCGAGCCTGAGCCGCGCACTCACAACATTGTGCCTCCGTACCATGAGGCCGTGTCGGCCTCATGGCTAGATGGACCCACTGTTGGCCCGTTCTGCGTCATTGCGACGCACTGTCTTGGCGAAAGCAGCTGAGTATATGCTCTGTCGTAGGCACCGGAAGAGCCAAGTGCTTCTGCAGGAGGAGAGGGGAGTCTTTGGAGGTCGGTGTAAGTGTGACAGCAGGGAGGGGGACCCGATATGGTGGTAAGCCAGGAACAGCTGCCTCCTCAGGGACGTTAATGGCCAGATCACGAATGTTATCACACACAGCATTGACAAGGTTGCGGCCACCCGGTCGAAGTTGGAGTCCGGGTGCGTCAGGGTCGAGCGATGTTCTGATGACTGCAGAGAAGCGTGGAGCAAGATGGGGAGAGCGGAGACACTTGACCGGGAAATATGTCACATTGGCATAAATCCTATCTGCAAGTGGAGGCAGGCCTAGTTCCGTCTGCATGTTGACTATGCGAGTGGAGAGAGGACACCCCAGGATAAACCTTATGACTCGATTCTGGAATACCTCAAGGGGTCCTAGTGC
Source organism: Eriocheir sinensis (assembly GCF_024679095.1). Lineage (NCBI taxonomy): Eukaryota > Metazoa > Arthropoda > Malacostraca > Decapoda > Varunidae > Eriocheir > Eriocheir sinensis. The sequence goes on from NW_026112252.1 coordinate 77,112, forward strand.
TTTTCTGGGCAGATGACTTAGTGCAGGGGACAGATAGTCAACGACTGACCGAGGAACAGGATGTAAAGAGTCCTCACCACCGGGATGGAGAGACCCGTGGCATTGGTGGCAAGCCACTTGATAGGGGAGAAGCGGGGGTGCAAACGGTCAAGGAGGTCCTTCACGATGGGATGGAGCCGTTGGCGAGCGGGTATGGCTGGGGTGATCCGGACTGGTGCGCCCAGGTACTGCGTGCAGTGAGAGATGACATTCCCGCCCATGGTGAACGCTGGCAGTGGTCTGAGGTTGCGGGAGGAGAAGATCCTGCTCTTTTTCGGGGACATAATGAGCCCACAGGCGGTAGTAGACACATAGAAATCGTGAAGAAATAGCTGAAGATCATGAAATGAGGCCGAATGGATGCAGATGTCGTCCGCGTAACAGGTGGCAGTAGCTCCGGGGATGACAGGAAGAAGAGAGAGTATACGGTGCATCAGGACATTGAAGAGAAGAGGGCTTAGAACACCACCCTGTGGGGCGCCAAGCTCAAATCGTTCGCTGGAGCTGCATGCTCCCTTAAAATAAGACACGCGAGGTTCTAGATCAAAGATAACCCCTTATCCACTTTAGAAGGCTTCCTTTAACACCGAAGTCCATCAGCTGGTCAAGAATAATATCCCTGTTGGCTATGTCGAAGGCACTTTTGAGATCAAGGAAGGCAACCACGCTGGTTGGGGAGAGGCGGGCGTACTAGAGTTCTACGAGGCAGTGATGGGTACTTCGTTGTGGAAGGAAGCCATACCGACTAGGAGAGAGCTTATCCTTGAGGCGATGCGTGAGTCGGGCAAGAAGGATGCGTTCAGGCACCTTACTAGAGCAGGAAGTAAGGGAGACAGGCCTGAATTTATCTGTTCCAGGCTTCGGTATGGGCACAATTATGCTGGAGGTCCAGGCAGAGGGAACGTGTCCAAGGAGGAAGCAAAGATTGAAGAGCTTTAATAGAGGGTTACCAGGAACTTTCTGAAGGAGACGAAGCACTTGGTAAGTAATGCCGTCATCGCCGGGGGCAGTGGTGTTTGTACCAGCAAGGGCACGCCGCAGTTCAGTCTCCGTTTATGGTAACTCATCCTCCTCATCCGAATTAAGCAGTGCAGCCTTCAGGCGGAGGTTGCGGACGTTGCGTTGGGAGGAAAGTGCCTCTTGAATAAGAACAGGAAGATTACAAACTTGAGACTGTGCTGACCAAGTATTGATGAGGTCCTGGGCATATTCCTGTGGGCTGTGGTGGAGGGCGCAGGTGGGTTTATTCTTGATGGTCCTGCTTATTAAATGCCACATGGTCTCGACGCTAGTCCGATGGTTGATGCTGTCTGTATCCTTCTGCCATGACTCGGTGTGGGCGCACTTCTGTAGGGCAGTCAGGTCGTCCCTCGCCACCAGGTACTGACGTACACGATCCGGTGTGGGTTGTCTCTGAAAGTCGAGCCCAGCGTCAGCCGCCGTCCTTTCCGCTTGGGCAATGCGATGATCCAACGTCCAGGCATGGGCTACAGGGCGACGTTGAATGTGAAGCCTGACAACATACCGGCTGTAAAAGTCATGTGTGGCCGTCACCAGGGAACTATACAAGTCGTCAGGTGAGAGGAAGTTAAAGGTGGGAAGAAGACTTGAGAATGACGAGATGTAGGTGGGGCAGTACTTTGGAGGGATTGAAATGCGGGTGCGGCGGTGAGGGAGTGGAGGGCGGGCCGGAAGGGAATACTGCAGACTGAGGGCAACATGGTTGGAGAAGAGTGTAGGAATGGAGTGGCAGCTGACACGAGACGCCACAAGGCCAGACGTTAGGATGTGGTCCAGTGTGCCCCCACGCGCGTGTGTGGCTCCACCAGTGTCCCAGCGGGTGAGGCGGTAGCGGCGGATGTAGTTGAGCAGAGGCAAGCCGCTGCGAGTGGGAACGGGAGAAGCATCGCCAAGAGCAGGATGACGAGCGTTAAAATCCCCCATGTAGATCATTCCACGGTCTGTAGGTGTCGGAAGGGCTGGGAGATTTATCACGCCTGGGGCAGAGTACACGTTGCACAGTCGGAGCCTGGCATCTCCCACAGTTACCTCAAAAAGCTGAAAGGTCATGTCAGCGTGTGTAGAACAACGGATAAGCCTGTGTGTTATAGAGGAATGAATGTAGGCAATGAGGCAATGAGGAAAATTTTTAAAAATATTAATAACATACAATTAACAATGACAATTCCTCCTCCTCTCATTCATACTACTACTACTACTACTACTACTACTACTACATTTCCATCGGCAAGGACAGGGAAGGTCATTTAGGTAACCTACAGACGACCCTTTCTCTCTCTCTCTCTCTCTCTCTCTCTCTCTCTCTCTCTCTCTCTCTCTCTCTCTCTCTCTCTCTCTCTCTCTCTCTCTCTCTCTCTCTCTCTCTCTCTCTCTCTCTCTCTCTCTCTCTCTCTCTCTCTCTTTAAAATACTTAATGGTTTCACGAATGTAGACAGAACAAAATTGTTTATGATCGATGACACTTTGCGAAGGAGGAACAATGGCATAAAACTCAAATGTAGACAAGTAAATTTAGACTACATCAAATTTTCCTTCACCAACATTGTAGTGCGAGAATGGAATAAGCTCCCACCGTCAGTGGTCCAGTGAAACACGATTGACTCCTTTAAAAACAAGCTCGATCGTCACTTCCTTGAACTTAGTATTAACTAGAGTAGAAAAGCAACGTTTTGGAGCCATCTGATTAGTGTAGATTCACTTAGGTTTAAGGACAGACCACCTAGTCTGGACCATGGGGTCTGTGAGGTCTGATTTTCTATGTAAATCTATGTAAATTTTTCATGAAAACTATCATTAAGGTCACAGATAAGCTTAGTATAAGCTATTGAAAGACAGCGCAGAGAATGAAATGGACGAAACAGCAAACCCAGCACATGCCTAATTCCATTTGGGACATTTCCCGACAGAGGGACGGAATTCAACGCCACACCGGGGCTAAACTGTGGCTGCTGAATAACTATAAAATGCTTGGTATTACCCAGTGTTAATAGTTTTTATGGTATATGAAGTAGTAGTAATAGTAGTAGTAGTAGTAGTAGTAGTAGTAGTAGTAGTAGTAGGAGGAGGAGGAGGAGGAGGAGGAGGTGGAGGAGAAGAAGAAGGAGGAGGAGGAGGTGGAGGAGAAGAAGAAGGAGGAGGAGGAGGTGGAGGAGGAAATGGGGGAAGGGGGGGAATGCGAGAAGTGACTGTACAAGTTTACCATTGAATGAGCGTTTTCTCTGAGACAGTGATGAAGGAGCTCTTTTTGGTACACTTACATAACAGACAGCAGTAGCAGCATCTACTACTACTACAATGTACTACTACTACTGCTACTACTACTGCTACTGCCTCTGCTGCTGCTGCTGCTGCTACCACTACAACCACTACTACTACTGCATATAATATTAATAATACCACCGCTATTACCACCACCACTACTACTACTACTACTACTACTACTACTACTACTACTACTATTTCTACTGCTACTACAGAAAAAAATATAGCACTGCAGCTACTATACTACTACTACTACAACAACAACTACTACTATTACTACTACTACTACAACTATTACTACTACTACTACTACTACTACTACTATTATACTACTCCTACCATTAGTACCACTTTACTGCTATGATATCACACGACATTACCTGGAAACATATCACACAACATTACCTGGAAACATATCACATGACATTACCTGGAAACATATCACATGACATTACCTGGCAACATATCACATGACATTACCTGGCAACATATCACATGACATTACCTGGAAACATATCACATGACATTACCTGGAAACATATCACATGACATTACCTGGAAACATATCACATGACATTACCTGGAAACATATCACATGACATTACCTGGAAACATATCACATGACATTACCTGGAAACATATCACATGACATTACCTGGAAACATATCACATGACATTACCTGGAAACATATCACATGACGTTACCTGGAAACATATCACATGACATTACCTGGAAACATATCACATGACATTACCTGGAAACATATCACATGACATTACCTGGAAACATATCACATGACATTACCTGGAAAGGAAACATATCACACAACATTACCTGGAAAGGAAACATATCACACAATATTACCTGGAAAGGAAACATATCACACAATATTACATGGAAAGGAAACATATCACACAATATTACCTGGAAAGGAAACATATCACACAATATTACCTGGAAAGGAAGCATATCACACAATATTACCTGGAAAGGAAACATATCACACAACATTACCTGGAAAGGAAACATATCACACAATATTACCTGGAAAGGAAACATATCACACAACATTACCTGGAAAGGAAACATATCACACAACATTACCTGGAAAGGAAACATATCACACAATATTACCTGGAAAGGAAACATATCACACAATATTACCTGGAAAGGAAACATATCACACAATATTACTTGGAAAGGAAACATACCACACAACATTACCTGGAAAGGAAACATATCACACAATATTACATGGAAAGGAAACATATCACACAACATTACCTGGGAAGGAAATATATCACCCAACATTACCTGGAAAGGAAACATATCACACAATATTACCTGGAAAGGAAAAATATCACACAACATTACCTGGAAAGGAAACATATCACACAACATTACCTGGAAAGGAAACATATCACAAAACATTACCTGGAAAGGAAACATATCACACAATATTACCTGGAAAGGAAACATATCACACAACATTACCTGGAAAGGAAACATATCACACAACATTACCTGGAAAGGAAACATATCACACAACATTACCTGGAAAGGAAACATATCACACAATATTACCTGGAAAGGAAACATATCACACAACATTACCTGGAAAGGAAACATATCACACAACATTACCTGGAAAGAAAACATAACACACAACATTACCTGGGGAGGGAATATATCACACAACATTACATAGGAAGGAAACATATCACACACCATTACATGGGAAGGAAACATATCACACAACATTACCTGGAAAGGAAACTTATCACACAACATTACCTGGGAAGGAAACATATCACACAACATTACCTGGAAAGGAAACATATCACACAACATTACCTGGAAAGGAAACATATCACACAACATTACCTGGAAAGGAAACATATCACACAACATTACCTGGGAAGGAAACATATCACACAATATTATATGGGAAGGAAACATATCACACAACATTACATGGGAAGGAAACATATCACTCAACATTACCTGGAAAGGAAACATATCACACAACATTACCTGGAAAGAAAACATATCACACAAATTTACCTGGAAAGGAAACATATCACACAACATTACCTGGGAAGGAAACATATCACACAATATTACCTGGAAAGGAAACATATCACACAACATTACCTGGAAAAAAACATATCACACAACATTACCTGGGAAGGTAACATCACACAACATTACCTGGGAAGGAAACATATCACACAACATTACCTGGGAAGGAAACATATCACACAACATTACCTGGAAAGGAAACATATCACTCAACATTACCTGGGAAGGAAACATATCACTCAACATTGCCTGGAAAGAAAGCATATCACACAACATTAAATGTAAAGAGAACATCTCACACAACATTACCTGGGAAGGAAACATATCACTCAACATTACCTGGAAAGAAAACATATCACACAACATTACCTAGGAAGGAAACATATCATACAACATTTCCTGGGAAGGAAACATATCACACAACATTACCTGGAAAGGAAACATATCACACAACATTACCTGGTAAGGAAACATATCACACAACATTACCTGGAAAGGAAACATATCACACAATATTACCTGGAAAGGAAACATATCACACAACATTACCTGGAAAGGAAACATATCACACAACATTACCTGGAAAGAAAACATATCACACAACATTACCTGGGAAGGAAACATATCACACAACATTACATGGGAAGGAAACATATCACACAACATTACATGGGAAGGAAACATATCACACAACATTATCTGGAAAGAAAACTTATTACACAACATTACATGGGAAGGAAACATATCACACAACATTACCTGGGAAGGAAACATATCGCACAGCATTACCTGGATAGGAAACATATCACACAACATTACCTGGAAAGGAAACATATCACACAACATTACCTGGAAAGAAAACATATCACATAACATTACCTGGGAAGGAAACATATCACACAACATTACATGGGAAGGAAACATATCACACAACATTACCTGGGAAGGAAACATATCATTCAACATTACCTGGAAAGGAAACATATCACACAACATTACCTGGAAAAGAAACATATCACACAACATTACCTGGAAAGGAAACATATCACACAACATTACCTGGGAAGGAAACATATCACACAATATTACCTGGAAAGGAAACATATCACACAACATTACCTGGAAAGGAAACATATCACACAATATTACCTGGGAAGGAAACATATCACACAACATTACCTGGAAAGGAAACATATCACACAACATTACCTGGGAAGGAAACATATCACACAACATTACCTGGGAAAGAAACATATCACACAACATTACCTGGGAAAGAAACATATCACACGACATTACATGGGAAGGAAATATATCACACATCATTACCTGGGAAGGAAACATATCACACAACATTACCTGGAAAGGAAACATATCACACAACATTACCTGGAAAGGAAACATATCACACAACATTTAATGGAAAGGAAACATATCACTCAACATTACTTGGAGAGGAAACATATCTAACAACATTACCTGGGAAGGAAACATATCACTCAACATTACCTGGGAAGGAAACATATCACTCAACATTACCTGGAAAGAAAGCATATCACACAACATTACCTGGGAAGGAAACATATCACTCAACATTACCTGAGAAGGAAACATATCACTCAACATTACCTGGAAAGAAAGCATATCACACAACATTAAATGGAAAGAGAACAACTCACACAACATTACCTGGGAAGGAAACATATCACTCAACATTACCTGGAAAGAAAGCATATCATACAACATTACCTGGAAAGGAAACATATCACACAACATTACCTGGGAAGGAAACATATCACACAACATTACCTGGGAAGGAAGCATATCACACAACATTACCTGGGAAGGAAACATATCACACAACATTACCTGGGAAGGAAACATATCACACAACATTACCTGGAAAGAAAACATATCACACAACATTACCTGGGAAGGAAACATATCACTCAACATTACCTAGGAAGGAAACATATCACATGACATTATCTGGAAAGAAAACATATCACACAACATTAAATGGAAAGGGTACATCTCACACAACATTACCAGGGAAGGAAACATATCACATGACATTACCTGGGAAGGAAACATATCACACAATATTAAATGGAAAGGAAACATATCACACAACATTAAATGGAAAGGAAACATATCACACAATATTCCATGGGAAGGAAACATATCACACAACATTAAATGGAAAGGAAACATATCACACAACATTACCTGGAAAGGAAACATATCACACAACATTACCTGGGGAGGGAATATATCACACAACATTACATAGGAAGGAAACATATCACACACCATTACATGGGAGGGAAACATATCACACAACATTACCTGGAAAGGAAACTTATCACACAACATTACCTGGGAAGGAAACATATCACACAACATTACCTGGAAAGGAAACATATCACACAACATTACCTGGAAAGGAAACATATCACACAACATTACCTGGAAAGAAAACATATCACACAACATTACCTGGGAAGGAAACATATCACACAATATTATATGGGAAGGAAACATATCACACAACATTACATGGGAAGGAAACATATCACTCAACATTACCTGGAAAGGAAACATATCACACAACATTACCTGGAAAGGAAACATATCACACAAATTTACCTGGAAAGAAAACATATCACAGAACATTACCTGGGAAGGAAACATATCACACAATATTACCTGGAAAGGAAACATATCACACAGCATTACCTGGAAAAAAACATATCACACAACATTACCTGGGAAGGAAACATATCACATGACATTACCTGGGAAGGAAACATATCACACAACATTACATGGGAAGGAAACATATCACACAACATTACCTGGGAAGGAAACATATCACTCAACATTACCTGGGAAGGAACCATATCACACAACATTACCTGGAAAGGAAACATATCACACAACATTACCTGGAAAGAAAACATATCACACAATATTACCTGGAAAGGAAACATATCATACAACATTACCTGGAAAGGAAACATATCACACAACATTACCTGAAAAGGAAACATATCACACAACATTACCTGGGAAGGAAACATATCACACAACATTACATGGGAAGGAATCATATCACTCAACATTACCTGGAAAGGAAGCATATCACACAACATTACCTGGGAAAGAAACATATCACACAACATTACCTGGAAAGGAAACATATCACACAACATTACCTGGAAAGGAAACATATCACACAACATTACCTGGAAAGGAAACATATCACAAAACATTACCTTGAAAGGAAACATATCACACAACATTACCTGGGAAAGAGACATATCACACAACATTACCTGGGAAAGAAACATATCACACAACATTACATGGGAAGGAAACATATCACACAACATTACCTGAAAAGGAAACATATCACACAACATTACCTGGGAAAGAAACATATCACACAACATTGCCTGGAAAGGAAACATATCACACAACATTACCTGGAAAGGAAACATATCACACAACATTACCTGGAAAGGAAACATACCACACAACATTACCTGGAAAGGAAACATATCACACAACATTACCTGGAAAGGAAACATATCACACAACATTACCTGGGAAAGAAACATATCACACAACATTACCTGGAAAGGAAACATATCACACAACATTACCTGGAAAGGAAACATATCACACAACATTACCTGGAAAGGAAACATATCACACAACATTACCTGGGAAGGAAACATATCACTCAACATTACTTGGAGAGGAAACATATCACACAACATTACCTGGGAGGGAAACATATCACTCAACATTACCTGGAAAGAAAGCATATCACACAACATTACCTGGGAAGGAAACATATCACACAACATTACCTGGAAAGAAAACATATCACACAACATTACCTGGGAAGGAAACATATCACACAACATTACCTGGAAAGAAAACTTATCACACAACATTACCTGGGAAGGAAACATATCACTCAACATTACCTGGGAAGGAAACATATCACACAACATTTAATGGAAAGGAAATATATCACACAACATTACCTGGGAAGGAAACATAACACATGACATTACCTGGAAAGAAAAAATATCACACAACATTAAATGGAAATGAAACATCTCACACAACATTACCTGGGAAGGAAACATATCACATGACATTACCTGGGAAGGAAACATATCACACAACATTTAATGGAAAGGAAACATATCACACAACATTAAATAAAAAGGAAACATATCACACAACATTACCTGGGAAGGAAACATATCACTCAACATTACCTGGAAAGAAAACATATCACACAACATTACCTGGGAAGGAAACATATCACACAACATTAAATGGAAAGGAAACATATCAACCAACATTAAATGGAAAGGAAACATATCACACAACATTACTTGGGAAGGAAACATATCACACAACATTAAATGGAAAGGAAACAAATCACACAACATTACCTGGAAAGGAAACATATCACACAACATTATCTGGGAAGGAAACATACCACACAACATTACCTGGGAAGGAAACATATCACACAACATTATCTGGGAAGGAAACATACCACACAACATTACCTGGGAAGGAAACATATCACACAACATTACCTGGGAAGGAAACATATCACTAAACATTACCTGGGAAGGAAACATATCACTCAACATTACCTGGAAAGGAAACATCACACAACATTACCTGGGAAGGAAACATATCACTCAACATTACCTGGGAAGGAAACATATCACACAACATTACCTTGCAAGGAAACATATCACACAACATTACCTGGGAAGGAAATATACCAAATAACGTTACCTGGGAAGGAAACATATCACACAACATTACCTGTAAAGGAAACATATCACACAACATTACCTGGAAAGGAAAGTAACATTACCTGGAAAGGAAACATATCACATAACATTAAATATAAAGGAAACATATCACACAACATTAAATGGAAAGGAAACATATCACACAACTTTACTTGGGAATGAAACATATTACACAACATTACCTGGAAAGGAAATACATATCACACAACATTACCTGAGAATGAAACATATCACACAACATTACCTGGAAAGGAAAAACATATCACTCAACATTAAATGGAAAGGAAACAAATCACTCAACATTAAATGGAAAGGAAACATATCACACAACATTACCTGAGAAGGAAACATATCACACAACATTACCTGGAAAGGAAACATATCATACAACATTACCTGGGAAGGAAGCATACCACACAACATTACCTGGAAAGGAAACATATTACACAATATTACCTGGAAAGGAAACATATCACACAATATTACCTGGAAAGGAAACATATCACATAACATTACCTGGAAAGGAAACATATTACACAATATTACCTGGAAAGGAAACATATGACACAATATTACCTGGAAAGGAGACATATCACATAACATTACCTGGAAAGGAAACACATCACACAATATTACCTGGAAAGGAAATATATCACACAATATTACCAGGAAAGGAAACATATCACACAACATTACCTGGAAAGGAAACATATCACACAACATTACATGGAAAGGAAACATATCACACAACATTACCTGGAAAGGAAACATATCACACAACATTACCTGGAAAGGAAACATATCACACAACATTACCTGGAGAGGAAACATATCACACAACATTACCTGGAAAGGAAACATATCTTACAACATTACCTGGGAAGGAAACATATCACAAAACATTACCTGAAAAGGAAACATATCACACAACATTACCTGGGAAGGAAACATATCACACAACATTATCTGGAAAGGAAACATATCACACAATATTACCTGGAAAGGAAATATGTCACACAATATTACCTGGAAAGAAAACATATCACCCAATATTACCTGGAAAGGAAACATATCACACAACATTACCTGGAAAGGAAACATATCACACAACATTACCTGGAAAGGAAACATATCACACAACATTACCTGGAAAGGAAACATATCACACAACATTACCTGGGAAGGAAACATATCACAAAACATTACCTGAAAAGGAAACATATCACACAACATTACCTGGGAAGGAAACATATCACAAAACATTACCTGAAAAGGAAACATATCACACAACTTTACCTGGGAAGGAAACATATCACACAACATTACCTGGAAAGGAAACATATCACACAATATTACCTGGAAAGGAAATATATCACACAATATTACCTGGAAAGGAAACATATCACACAACATTACCTGGGAAGGAAACATATCACACAACATTACCTGGAAAGGAAACATATCACAAAATATTACCTGGAAAAAAAACATATCACCCAATATTACCTGGAAAGGAAACATATCACACAACATTACCTGGGAAGGAAACATATCACACAACATTACCTGGAAAGGAAACATATCACACAATATTACCTGGAAAGTAATCATATCACACAACATTACCTGGAAAGGAAATATATCACACAACATTACCTGGAAAGGAAACATATCACACAACATTACCTGGAAAGGAAACATATTATACAATATTACCTGGAAAGGAAACATATCACACAATATTACCTGGAAAGGAAGCATATCGCACAACATTACCTGGGAAGGAAACATATCAGAAAACATTTCCTGAAAAGGAAACACTTACACAATATTACCTGGAAAGGAAACATATCACACAACATTACCTGGGAAGGAAACATATCAGAAAACATTACCTGAAAAGGAAACATATCACACAATATTACCTGGGAAGGAAACATATCACACAACATTACCTGGGAAGGAAACATATCAGAAAACATTACCTGAAAGGGAAACATATCACACAATATTACCTGGAAAGGAAACATATCACACAATATTACCTGGAAAGGAAACATATCATACAACATTACCTGGGAAGGAAACATATCACACAACATTACCTGGGAAGGAAACATATTACACAATATTACCAGGAAAGGAAACATATCACATAACATTACCTGGAAAGGAAACATATTACACAATATTACCTGGAAAGGAAACATATCACATAACATTTCCTGGAAAGGAAACATATTACACAATATTACCTGGAAAGGAAACATATCACATAACATTACCTGGAAAGGAAACATATCACACAACATTACCTGGAAAGGAAACATATCACACAACATTACCTGGAAAGGAAACATATTACTCAATATTACCTGGAAAGGAAACATATCACACAACATTACCTAGAAAGGAAACATATCACACAACATTACCTGGAAAGGAAACACATCACACAACATTACCTGGAAAGGAAACATCAAACAACATTACCTGGAAAGGAAACATATCACACAACATTACCTGGAAAGGAAACACATCACACAATATTACCTGGAAAGGAAACATATCACACAACATTACCTGGAAAGGAAACATATTACTCAATATTACCTGGAAAGGAAACATATCACACAACATTACCTGGAAAGGAAACATATTACTCAATATTACCTGGAAAGAAAACATATCACACAACATTACCTGGAAAGGAAACATATCACACAACATTACCTGGAAAGGAAACACATCACACAACATTACCTGGAAAGGAAACATCAAACAACATTACCTGGAAAGGAAACATATCACACAACATTACCTGGAAAGGAAACACATCACACAATATTACCTGGAAAGGAAACATATCACACAACATTACCTGGAAAGGAAACATATCACACAACATTACCTGGAAAGGAAACATATCACACAACATTACCTGGGAAGGAAACATATCACAAAACATTACCTGAAAAGGAAACATATCACACAACATTACCTGGAAAGGAAACATATCACACAATATTACCTGAAAAGGAAACATATTACACAATATTACCTGGAAAGGAAACATATCACACAACATTACCTGGAAAGGAAACATATCACACAACATTACCTGGAAAGGAAACATATCACACAATATTACCTGGAAAGGAAACACATCACACAATATTACCTGGAAAGGAAATATATCATACAATATTACCTGGAAAGGAAACATATCACACAATATTACCTGGAAAGGAAACATATCACACAACATTACCTGGAAAGGAAACATATCACACAACATTACCTGGAAAGGAAACATATCACACAACATTACCTGGAAAATAATCATATCACACAACATTACCTGGAAAGGAAACATATCACACAATATTACCTGGAAAGGAAACATATCACACATCATTACCTGGAAAGGAAACATATCACACAACATTACCTGGGAAGGAAACATATCACAAAACATTACCTGAAAAGGAAACATATCACACAACATTACCTGGGAAGGAAACATATCACACAACATTACCTGGAAAGGAAACATATCACACAATATTACCTGGAAAGGAAACATATCACACAACATTACCTGGAAAGGAAATATATCACACAATATTACCTGAAAAGGAAACATATCACACAACATTACCTGGGAAGGAAACATATCACACAACATTACCTGGAAAGGAAACATATCACACAACATTACCTGGAAAGGAAATATGTCACACAATATTACCTGGAAAGAAAACATATCACCCAATATTACCTGGAAAGGAAACATATCACACAACATTACCTGGAAAGGAAACATATCACACAACATTACCTGGAAAGGAAACATATCAAACAACATTACCTGGAAAGGAAACATATCACACAACATTACCTTGGAAGGAAACATATCACAAAACATTACCTGAAAAGGAAACATATCACACAACATTACCTGGTAAGGAAACATATCACAAAACATTACCTGAAAAGGAAACATATCACACAACTTTACCTGGGAAAGAAACATATCACACAACATTACCTGGAAAGGAAACATATCACACAATATTGCCTGGAAAGGAAATATATCACACAATATTACCTGGAAAGGAAACATATCACACAACATTACCTGGGAAGGAAACATATCACACAACATTACCTGGAAAGGAAACATATCACACAATATTACCTGGAAAGGAAGCATATCACCCAATATTACCTGGAAAGGAAACATATCACACAACATTACCTGGGAAGGAAACATATCACACAACATTACCTGGAAAGGAAACATATCACACAATATTACCTGGAAAGGAATCATATCACACAACATTACCTGGAAAGGAAATATATCACACAATATTACCTGGAAAGGAAACATATCACACAACATTACCTGGAAAGGAAACATATCACACAACATTACCTGGAAAAGAATCATATCACACAACATTACCTGGAAAGGAAATATATCACACAACATTACCTGGAAAGGAAACATATCACACAACATTACCTGGAAAGGAATCATATCACACAACATTACCTGGAAAGGAAATATATCACACAATATTACATGGGAAGGAAACATATCACAAAACAGTACCTGAAAAGGATACATATCACACAACATTACCTTGGAAGGAAACATATCACACAACATTACCTGGGAAGGAAACATAAAACACAACATTACCTGAAAAGGAAACATATCACACAACATTACCTGGAAAGGAAACTTACCACACGCCATCACTGTGAATCATATCATATCACACGGCATCACATACATCGACACACAGTACCTTCCCCCCGACACACACACACACTCACTCACACACACACACACACACACACACACACACACACACACACACACACACACACACACACACACACACACACACACACACACACACACACACACACACACACACACACACACACACACACACACACACACACACACACACACACACACACACACACACACACACACACACACACACACACACGGTATTTGTTTCGGATGTTCCATTGCGCAAAGACATTTTGAACTGCAATGTGAGATTAATTATTGCCCTTTTTTTTTTTTTTGTTTCTCAAGTCGTTCAAGACATATTCACTGGCCGATGACTTTTGTTTTATTTTGATCGATCTTAAAGCTTAACCAAGTTTACCGGTCGTTATTTCCAAGCAGTGAACGAAACTTTCATTAATACTGTGGCGATTTTACAAGTTTTCTTCTCGTCGGGTGAAACCATTGCTCCTTTTTGACGCAAAGAAATGTGATCCTTAACCTTTACCCTCACATTTTGTATTGGGGTTTGAGTTTTTTTTTACTTCTTTTTATTTTTCGTTTTTTTATGTATTTTGTATTTGGTTTGATTTTTTTCATTGATCTTAATCCTAATCTTTTCTATTTCATTTTAAGTTTTATTTAGTATTTTATATTTTTTATATTTTTTATTTAGTCTCTTTTTTTTTATATACATTCTGCACTGGCCTTACTCCATCGCTGCCACGTCCCTCTCGCTTACTTCGTCAAAGTCATCCTCGCTTTCACCCTCCTTACTCAACAGGACCAGGGTGGCGGGCGGGCGGGTCCGGAGGGGCGGCAACAGCGCCCACCCCGAACTGCCCCACCACCACCTCCACCACCTCTTCCCGGTCCATCTCCACCCGGTCCACCTCCTCAAAGCCATCCTCTTCTTCAATCTCCTTGGCTGGCGGCTCGGGAGGGGCGGCAAGGTCCCCCACCCCGAACTGCCCCTCCTCCACCGCCTCCATCACCTCCCTCTGATCCACGTCCTCAAACTCATCCTCGTCTTCACCCTCCTCCTCACCCCGAGGGTGGTGGACGGGCGGGACAGGAGGGGGGACTAGAGCCCCCACCCTGAACTGCCAATTCACTGCCTCCACCACCACCACCACCTCCCTCAGTTCCACTTCTTCAAAGCCATCCTCTTCAAACACAGGGTCAAGATCAAGACCAGGGTCATCGTCAGGGTTGTCATCATCAGATTTGTCATCATCAGGGTTGTCATCGTAAGGGTTCTCATCGTCAGGGGCGCTAGGTCCCGAAATGAAGCTCGCCAGGGTAGCGAGCAGCAGCCCTTGCAGGACCCACCACCAGTAGGCAAGGGTGTGCAGGGCGTCGGAGGGTCCCAGGCCCAGTCCGTGCAGCAAGGGCTGTGCCTGCAGGTCGTATAGCACGCGGAGCGCACCTCGCGCGAGGTCGTCACTATAGGTGACGTGAGCGGCGAGCCACACCCTACGCAGGGAATCATGTCCGTGCGTCAGGAGGAGGACGAGCACGGAGCACAGCGCGGCAATGCCCCGCAGGAGGTCACTCTGGTCCTGCTGATGGTAGGCGTAGGCCAGGGTGACCACGTGGCCGGCCAGCATAATAGCCTTGCGTAGGCGTTGGCAGGGCGTTGATAAACGCGACATTGTGCCTTCCATCGCTCCGTGTTTGGAGTTACTGTACCTCTGCTGACACTCTTCACTTTCAGTGTTAAGATCACTGTCAGGGTCATCGTCAGGGTTGTCGTCGTCAGGGTTGTTATCGTCAGGGCTGTCATCGTCGGGGCTGTAGTATTCAGGGGCGCTGGGCCTCGAGATGAAGCTCGCCAGGGTAGCGAGCAGCAGCCCCTGCAGGACCCACCACCAGTAGGCGAGGGTGTGCAGGGCGTCGGTGGGTCCCAGGCCCAGGGCGTGCAGCAGGGGCTGTGCCTGCAGGTCGTATTGCACAGCGAGGGCCTCTCGCACGAGGTCGTCACTATAGGGGACGTGAACGGCGAGCCACGCCCACCGCATTAAGGAACTCCCGGATGGCCGGAGGAGGGCGACGGATGGCACGATGAGCACGGAGCATAGCGCGGCAATGCCCCGCAGGAGGTCACTCTGGCCTTGCTGATGGTAGGCGTAGGCCAGGGTGGCCACGTGGCCGGCCAGCAGCAGGAGCAGCAGCAGGCCGGCCACGCACTTGTACGGGCGGCGCATAATAGCCTTGCATAGGCGTTGGCAGGGCGTTGGTAAACGCGACATTGTGCCTTCCATCGCTCCGTGTTTGTTGTTATTGTGTGTCTCAAGGAACACTTCACTTTGTGAGTTATCTTCGAGAGGTAATTCAACCGTTACGTGCATGTTGCTGTTAATGCACCTCTGCTGTCCATCCTCCACCGCCACCACCACCTCCCTCAGTTCCACTTCAAAGTCACCCACAGGGTGAGGATCACTGTCAGGGTCAGCGCCAGGGTTGTCATCGTCAGGGTTGTCATCATCAGGGTTGTCTTTGTCCGGGGTGCTGGGTCCCGAGATGAAGCTCGCCAGGGTAGCGAGCAGCAGCCCTTGCAAGACCCACCACCAGTAGGTGAGGGATTGCAGGGCGTCTGGGGGTCCCAGGCCCAGTCCGTGCAGCAGGGGCTGTGCCTGCAGGTTGTTTAGCACGCGGAGGGCGCCTCGCGCGAGATCGTCACTATAGGTGACGTGAACGGCGAGCCACGCCCTACGCAAGGAATCATGTCCGTGCGTCAGGAGGAGGACGAGCACGGAGCACAGCGCGGCAATGCCCCGCAGGAGGTCACTCTGGTCCTGCTGATGGTAGGCGTAGGCCAGGGTGACCACGTGGCCGGCCAGCAGCAGGAGCAGCAGCAGGCTGGCCACACACTTGTACGGGCGGCGCACAATAGTCTTGCGTAGGCATTGCCAGGGGGTCGATAAACGCGACATTGTGCCTTCCATCGCTCCGTGTTTGTTGTTATTGTGTGTCTGAAGGAACACTTCACCTTGTGAGTTATCATCGAGGGGTAATTCAACCCGCACGTCCATGTTGCTTTTATTGTATTTCTCAATGCTTGTTTGAGTTCGTGAGTTCTCTTCGAGGGGTATGTCCACCACTACGTGCATGGTGCTTTTATTGTGTTTTTGAGTGTTCGTTCGAGTTTGTGAGTTTTCTTGGAAGGGTAATTCCACCCTTACTTCCATGTAGCTTTGCTTTTGTTTTTGAGTGTTTGCTTGTTTTTGTGGGTTAGCTGCGTGAGGCAATCCAAGCTTTATGTCCATTTAGCCTTCTGAAGGTTATCTTGGGTCGGGGGCCAGCCACGGGATTTTGATTTCTTGAGATGGGGGTATCTTTTTCCCTTTGTTTACCCTATACAGGGTTGAGATTTACCACATCACCTCGGTTTGAGATATGCCGTTTTAGGGAGCTCGGAGTTGACATAGCATGGGGTGGAAATCTAGAGCTAGTTACACCTTTTGTATGGAAGATCGCTACGGGAGCTGATTGGCTGGATGGAGGGAGTGTCTGGTTAGCTACGGGAGCTGATTGGCTGGATGGAGGGAGTGTCTGGTTAGCTACGGGAGCTGATTGGCTGGATGGAGGGAGTGTCTGGTTAGCTACGGGAGCTGATTGGCTGGATGGAAGGAAGTCTTATTCCTAAAGGTATCGGCGCCTCGGTTCGCCTGTTTGAAAAGCCTCTCGATGAAGTGGCTGTGGTTCTCATGGAATGTTTTGTGATGCTGGTGATAATTGCACACGCCTTCTGCACCCCGAATGGTAAAATCACCCATGACAAACAGGTTAATCTTCTCTGTGGCCTTGGGAAACAGTCATAACGGGAGTCCGATTCGTTTGAAAATATGGCCCTTAGGAGTAAGAAGTTGGCATTTTCTCGCTTCAGTAATTGTTGAATCCCACTGTCTTAAAACATTATGCGAAACAAATCAATAAGATTAATAACAGGTGGAGGAGATTAATAGAAAAGGTAGGGGGGAAATTGGAGATGTACTAAACGCCATCTAAAGTCGATAGAGTGCTGCATAAATCATTCCCTATATAGGAGATGCGAGATTACAGATACATCATGAGAGTCAACCACTGATTCCCGGTACCAGACAGCATAGCGTACACTTTCCCGGTTTGTATTGCGTACTAAATACCCTGACATGAAAATAAGTATAAATTCTGAGACACTTTGCAAGTTTAATATGGAATGAGAATATACGTTACGGATAAACAATCTCCGTGGCTCAAGATCTTACCAGACAATGATTCGGACAGGACTAGGCCGCCGCAGAGCTATTGAGTAAGGACTAATTTATCTGTTCATTCTATCTCTGTCTTCCGCACACCGAGGTCGGTATTATAAGACACTTTCGCTACTCACATCAGCGATTTCTAGAGGCCAAAGAGGGGGTCTGTCGGGTCCTAATGAGTGTTTCCTCAGGTTCACAGTATAGGAGAAGGGTCAGTCTCCCACCAGGGTCATATAACTACTCCTGGAAATGCCCACAACTCCTACGAAAGCCTTGTCAAATGTGTGTTCTTGGGCGGCGAAATGTCAACACCACCAGCAAGGAAGGAACGAGGAATGGCGGCAGCAGGGCGACGCGCCGTGGCCTGACACTCGAAACGCCTCAGGTGAGTCTCTAGGAGCCGGGACTGGCCGACCCTGACTGCCTTGCTTCATCCGAGGGTGACGGGCTGACAGCCCTCCTGCTTCCCATCCACGAGGGACTCCACGCCGGGCGCCCCCATTAATGACTCCTTGTGTCTATCAGCATTATAGCGTCGTGGATATGGAGAGACAAGCTAATGAAGGTGTTCAGATCTGGAACCTTCGAGCAGAGTTTAATTGACGTGTAAGAAAACTGTGAGGCGATGCTCATGTATAGAGTCTGGGAGAATAAAAGGGAAAAGCTCAATTACTACTGTCCTCGTTTTTATTTTGGATTGCCTTAAAAATGCTTTAAACATATTCAGTAAGTGTGTGTGTGTTTAACATCTCCCAAAGTCTTCACTGGATACTAATTTACGTCGTATTGGAGATCTGACATTTACCAATAAATCATTAAACATTTTCTCTTAGCATGATAAACTGGAATTCGATGTTTTTTTTTATTGGTTGCAGTGGTACGATTCATATTATTTATTCGATGTATTTCTTATTTACTCGTATATGCCAATGCTGATCTTTACTAATAAGCCAAAACTGATGGTGATAGTGTTCAGCTGGTCGGATAAAAAAAAAGTGACTTTCCTACATAAATAAAAATTGTTTTCGAAAGCTACACAACCTTCACATCTCCCATCCTGCGGTGGAGACTTTCCTGATGAGTCCTTACTCCCACGGCATGATTATACTCCGAAACAGTTGTGTTGTTATGTTTTTTTTTGTCTCTACTGATGTCTTTTGGATTGCCAGTCTTTCGAACAATCAGCGTTTCAGTTTGTATATATGTCATCTGCGTCTGCATATTCGGCACATATGTTTGACGATTTGAGCATTTGACGGTCGGTCTGTCTCTTTGCTTGTTATTCCCTATATTTGTCTTTCGGTTCGATTTTTTTTTTGTCTGTTTGCCTGTCTATCTGTCTGAATGTATATATAATTCTTTGTCTCTGTTTGTCTGTCTGTCTGTCTATCTCTGTCACCCCTCCCCACACACACAGAGGTGCGAGCGCTCAAAATATAATTGTGTGTACACAAATGAATATTCATAAATACATTAACACATAGGCGGTGGCTGAGTGGTTAGCGTGCTGGGTTCACATTCAATACGCCATTGACAACGTCGGTTCGAATCCCCACGCTATCACCTGGGATTTTTCAGTCACCGCCGAGTGGCCTAAGACTACCCACATGCTGTCCAGAAGACCACCCATCGACCCGGACTCTACTCTAGAAGAAACCGTCCAGTGAATCAAGAATGAGTTCCCGGGGGCAGCTTGAGCCGAGCATAACTGGCGCTACTATGAAAAAAAATTGCCTGCGCCATGGCGGGCTTGAACCGACCATCTGGCCCCTGAAGAAAGCCTACCGGCGTTATATGCACGGATGTAAACACACACACACACACACACACACACACACACACACACACACACACACACAGGTGATTCTTTATCTTACAAACAAAAACCTTCCGACAGGTCCTTCAGGTGGTCAAGGTGAGGCGGAGTCCTATGCGTGTTGTGTAACCTCATCATTAAGGGAAAGCTCCTCCTCTTGGCGGGGATAAACTTTACGATGATTCTATGTTTGTGAAGATTATGATTGGATATGACGAACGAGCTTGCATGGGTAAAACAAAATAAAAGAAATGAGGGAGGCATTATCTCGGACGCGCAATACGATAATAAATGTGAATAAAAGAAAAGAGCAAACAGGGGGAAAAAGCTGCTGCGGCAAAATCACAAAAAGACCGAGGCCGGCCACCTGCACGGGGCCTGATGCGCCATACCACGGTGGTGCTTTTTGCGTTCTGTATCACGCTTGGAACTTCTGGCAAAAGATGAGATGAGGCTCATCTTTTGCCAGAAGTTCCAAGTGTTCCTGCAGTGTTTCGATGGTCAACGTAATAATAACAAGGAAACTAATCTATACAAACCAAATAAATGTTAAACGCTCCTCGCGTCTGACGTGTGCAGCAGAAGGCAACGTATTTAGGGCTGGTGGTGTATAATAAGCAGTACAGGGACTTGCAACGGAAAAGGTGATGATTTGATGGTGAGAATGATGTGTGTGTGTGTGTGTGTGTGTGTGTGTGTGTGTGTGTGTGTGTGTGTGTGTGTGTGTGTGTGTGCAGTGAAAGCATTAAAATGGGTTTTCTTTATAAAACAATATATCATCTAATAGGCGTTGAGAAAAGTAAACGCTCCACATTACTGTAAGGACTCATGACAATGATTTTTTTTATAAAGGAAAAGATAACCCGGCGCTTTCTCCTATCGGGGACAAGTATTGCGGCCAATCACTGCTCGTGACACGGGCTTGGGTGTAGCCGTCCGTTAGCCCTTGTGTCACAGCTAGCCTTTGTACTCCACTTCCTTTTCTAAACACTCAGGTGTGGTGCAGGTACTACTGTACCACACAACGTTCCCCAAACGCCCATTAGACACGAAGCAGACAACAAGCCATTACGTCATCCTCGAGGTTGGGCGTTCTGTATCGTCTCCGCCAGTTTTTCTCCCCCGCACAGATGCTGTCCATATACAGGGGCCTTGTCCGCCCTCGTATGGAGACACCTCTGCACTCAAAATTGACCTCTCTTTTGGCCACTCTTTACTTTTGTCTGTTGTGGGAGCGGTGAGTAGCGGGCTTTTTTTTCTACACTTTTTGTTGCCCTTGAGCCGTCTCCATTGTTGCTAGAAAAAGGGAGGGGGGGGAGGTTGTTGGGGGTGGGGGCTGGAATCGCAAATCATTTGAGTGAGTGGACATGTTGTGATTGTCTTTGCGTGTTACCTTTGAAGACGATGGATGATAACTCTTGGTTGCCGCGGGCGCGCTCTGCAGTTTTTACTTGGAGTTTTAAAAGGTTGGATAGCGTGCTGGTTGTTGTAGTACATGGCTGCTGGGTGATAGTCGGGTTGGGTGGTGCGTTGGCAGTTGTGGTGTGTGGAGAGCAGGATGCAGTGCTTGGCCCTCGACCGACACCCTGACGCCACCTCCATCCTCCCCACCTTGTCAGTTCCAAGGCCTACCTTTTCGTACAGGTGCGCGGGAGTGAGGTTACTACACCAGCAATATTCATCACACGCTTATCTAGTCTAACAACAACGCGGCAAACCGTCACACAACATTACAAGAAAGAGATTAAGGAAATATATACCCAATGTTATTTACCCAAGCGAGGAAAGAAAACAGTGGACCTATCTAACAGTTGTTTCCCTTTTTATGGGAGCCGCATCCATTTTTATTACCTTTCTTCTGCCTCCACCCATGATAGAAAACAGCAACGGCAGCATCAAGCCAAGGAAGGCGGCATGGGTTCATAATGGCAAATGCATCCTACTTCTTAATGAGTAGTTTGACAGAGAAAAAATCACTATAAATCAGAAAATGGGTTACACCACTACCAGTTACACCTCGAGGCCTTGATCCAGCCATCCGAGCCACCGTCATCAGTGTGGAAAGAGGTTCACCACAAACCTTGCGGCCTTCACAACAAGCCCCGTCTGCCTCCGTCTGAAGTCACACACACACACACACACACACACACACACACACACACACACGAACACACCTGCGCGTAGCCTTGGGGCTTATCTCTGTCACATTGGCCCTTGAGCCTACGGCGGGTAATAACTTATTGTCTCGGGACACAGGGCCAGTGTGACATCCGGGGTACCACAGTTTACCTCATCCAGGTTTCCCCAGGTACCCATTTATTGACCAGCCCGAAAGGGAAGATGGACAGCTGGCGTGGCGAGCTAAGGCCGGGATTCGAACCTAGGTCCGCGGATTCGCAGCTAGGAATGCTAACCGCTGCACCACGGACTCTAAAGAATGATACTATATCCTATATACGCCTCACCCCTTATCAGCCTTTGACTATTAGCTTAAATATAGTGTGTATATCCTCACTTTGTTAGCCACATATTTAACGCACATATAAAAAAACGTGGCTTTATTGAAAGCAAGAACGCATTGAGCAGCTCATGTCTCCTGCGCTGGTGCAAAATTTGCACAAGCGTAGGAGACTTGAGCTGCTCAGTGCGTTAAGATTTAAACTCAGTAGGTTTGACCATAACAAGCAGACAGTACCTCAACCTTCACAGCACTGAACAATTTAGCAGAGCAATTATGCCTATATTTATCTAAAGCTTATTGTTTCTATGGGTGACTAAACGCAGTGAGCAGCTCCAGCCTCCTACGCTGAAACCACCACCCAGACAGCACGCCTGCCTTCACAGCGCTGAGCAGCCTGAAAGTGCGACCTTGTAGACTTCAGAAATGTGACGGAGCGGCCTCACACTCCAATGGATTACATCTAAACAAAAAGAGTACTATGGACAGCACCTGCGAGACATTCCTTAAGTTTTGGCAGCAAAGAGACGCTTAAATGTTTGTTCAGTGTACTGTGCTGCAAGAACAGACTTTTTGTTTTTAATGATGCTCAAACTATGATATCTTCAAGTAATATCCATTTACTCAATATACGTTGTACTGAATAGTGTTTTAGTACAATGATAAGGAGAACGAGGCTTGTCTCCCAGCCGAAGAAATTCTTAAGGTTTTGCAACTGAATGAAATCACAAGAAAAAAATGTCCGACTTTCAGTGCAACCGCAGTAGTTTTTGTAATAGTTATTCGCAGCGTCAAGTCCATGGAGTCTCTCATTAAAATCCTTGGCTAAGTTTGTGGCACATTTATCAAGGCCTCGCACGTGTACGCCATTGCGCTACTCGCCTTGCTGGTGTTTTTTTGTGAACTGTTTTGTGTGTGTCACTCCACAAAAGGTTTCTTGACTCAAACCTCGACAGCGTATATTTTCGCGATTATTACATGTGACAACTTACAATCAAATGCAGTTTATGTACTCCTTTGTGTGGTCATATTTCGAGGCTACACAGGAGGCTGACGTCAACACCATGTGACTAAAATAGGTGTAAGCTTTCAGCCATCTTACATGTTAGAGATGTTACCCCCAAAAAACTTAAAGCGGAAAGAACACGCCAGCACTAAAAGAGGCGTTCATAATTCTAACTTTGAAATAAAATACTTCCTTTTAGAACAGGGACAACAAGCAAAGACTTCCGAGCCTGAACCAGCTCTCCCAAACCAGTCGAACTGAACCAAGCCACCAAGTGCACGTGTCAGCGAGAAAAAAAAAAAAAGTATATTAAACCGGTATTATCTGTTTGCCTATTCACGATGGAAAATAGAGCTGCCTGAAAACTGTGTGTGTGTGTGTGTGTGTGTGTGTGTGTGAGAGAGAGAGAGAGAGAGAGAGAGAGAGAGAGAGAGAGAGAGAGAGAGAGAGAGAGAGAGAGAGAGAGAGAGAGAGAGAGAGAGAGAGAGAGAGAGAGAGAGAGAGAGAGAGAGAGAGAGAGAGAGAGAGTCAAAAAATTCGGGTGGCGCTAGACGGGCTTGCTTGCATGGGCAGGTGTGGGTGGAGGTGGGGAGAGGGGCTAGGGGAAGTAGAGGAGAGTAGGAGGAGGAGAACGAGACACTGCTGTTGATGAGCGGGGAGGTGATGTGAGAAGTGCGAGAGGATGATCGCTGCTGAACGTTGGGGGTCAAAGAAAGAAGGATGACGTGGGTGAGGACTAAGGTTGGTATTGTCAGATGCTCCCACCCCTCACACCAACTATTTCCAAAGGCCAAAAAGGAGGTTAATCGAGCTCTAATTAGTGTTATTTTAGGTTCACGGTACAGAAGAAGGCTCTGACTACCACCAGGGTCATAAAAGTACCCCTGGATATGTCCTAAGCTCCAACGAGAGACTAGTAAATTACGCGTTCTTGGGCGCAGAAATGTTTAAAAATATGGCCCTAAGCAACACTGAAACGCGATGATGATGGGGGATGGGAGGCTGTGAAAGGCGAGGGAGATGATGATGCTACTGGCGGTGGGCGAAAGTGAAAATAATAATAGCTAGGTAAGGTCAAGGGGAACATGGTAACCGGTCGGAAAAGAGGGTGAAGAGTACCGCGGATGATTGAACAGTAGAAAGGACTGAGAAGAGAACTTAGTAAGAGAGGAGTGAAGAAGGGAGAGATGATACGTGCTTAGGAAGGTGAGGAGTAGGACGAACAATAGCATAGAAAACGAAGGATCACGGGCTTAGTATGAAGAGGGAGAGGGAGGAAGAGGACATCTGGGTGGGTGAAGGAGGACGATGACTGTGTGAAAATGGTACAAGAGGTGAGATGGGCGAGAGAAGTGAAGACGAACAGGAGGGGAAAAAAATGTCAAGGATAAAGAATGCAAAAAAAAAAAACCGGAGCGAGAGAGAGGACAAAAGGAGGAGGGTTGCGAGGGAGAGGGTAATAAAAAAAGGTGTGACAGCAAAGGCGAGGAGAGGAGAGGACAGGTGGAACGTGAAAGGTGAACAGGACGGGAGGAGGCGACGGGAAGTGTAGGAAGAGGCGCAGAAGAGACTCTTGAGGGGGACTGATTTCAATTATATTCTTTTTTGTTCATAAAGTCTGACAGCCGACCAGAAGAAATCTCCGTACACGACGACTCTATCTATTTTTTTATTTTTTTTACAGCAGAGGAGACAGTGCAAGGGCGTAAAAAAAAGAAAAAAAAGCCCGCCACTTACTGCTCCTGAATAGAGTAGAGTGGCCAAAAAGAGAAATCAGTCTCGGGAGGAGAGGTGTCCTGATACCCTCTTTAGTCCGCGAAAGAAGAAACGGGGGATAAATAAGAAAGAAATATATGATAATAACCAAAAATACTTCACTCAACGGATACAAAAAGCTCGCCAACACGTGCAACGACAACTAAGGAGACAAGCGAAAAAACAGTTCTGTTATAATGAGAAGAAATTAGATAAGTTCGTGATGCCAGACTGCTGCCTTGACGCGCGCTGGGGGAGAGCCGAGAGATGGGCGGGGGAGCAGAGAGGAGGTTTGGGTGCCATCTCCTCTACCCACCCACCCCCGCTCCCCCCGACGCTGACCAGCAGAGCGTGGGAGACATTAGTGGCTCCGTTTGGTATTCTGCACGATGGTAGCCGCGACGCCTTGCTACGGGGACACGAAAAAAAGTGGGTCACGTCCCGATGAGGAGAGAGGAAGGGAGGGAAGGAGGGGGAGAGGGAGGGACGGAGGGAGGTTGGGGTTTTGAATGAAGGAGTCGATTGTGTGGAAGGAAGGCAGACGTTGGGGGGATAGGTAGCGGGGATCAGGGTGCGTAGGGGCTGTGTGGGGTGCTGGGGGCGGGTCAAGGGTGTCAGGGGCTACTGTGTGGGGTGCAGGGGGGCGGGGCAGGGGTGTCTGAGGGGCAGGTGGCGGGGCAGGGGTGTCAGGGGCTGCTGTGTGGGGTGCTGGGTGGCGGGGCAGGTGTGTCTGAGGGGCAGGTGGCGGGGCAGGGGTGTCAGGGGCTGCTGTGTGGGGTGCGGGGTGGAGGGGCAAGGGTGTCAGGGGTTGCTGTGTGGGTGCTGGGTGGCAGGGGCAGTGTCTGAGGGGCTGGTGGCGGGGCAGGGGTGTCAGGGGCTGTTGTGTGGGGTGCAGGGGGGCGGGGCAAGGGTGTCAGGGGTTGCTGTGTGGGGAGCTGGGTGGCGGGGCAGGGGTGACAGGGGCTGCTCTGTGGGGTGCAGCCTGGCGGGGCAAGGGTGTCAGTGGATGCTGTGTGGGGTGCTGGGTGGCGGGGCAGGGGTGTCTGAGGGGCAGGTGGCGGGGCAGGGGTGTCAGGGGCTGCTGTGTGGGGTGCAGGGGGGCGGGGCAGTGGTGTCTGAGGCTGTTGTGTGAGGCGAGGCTCGAGGGATGAGTGTACAGTTTCTGTCTTCGCTGTTATACAACCTGTTCTTGGTTAAAAGAAACTACATTCACGAGACTTTCCTTGAAATGCTATGGACAATTTTCTTTGAAGTACCCGATGTTCAAGGAAATCAGCCAAGTTCTTCCTCCTTGACAGGCAACAAATTTACAGAATAAACTTAGTATTATTTTCGTCTCCCGCTGGTCCACAATGGAGGCTCCAGGGTAGTGTGGAAGCAATTTATGGACTCAGTGATTGGCCGGGACATTGAGGCGCAATTGAATAGAAAAAAAAAAAAAGGCACTCATGATATCTTGCTCAGCAGGATGGAGAAGGCTTAAGTGTCTTATTCCATGACAAAAAAAAAGACGTTAACAAAACCTTTGGGTACCGTTATTAGCAAGACAAAGTGAGAGCCGTAGACAGTGAGCCCGACAAAACCTGTGAGAGGCATCCCCGCGCCGCCTCGCCGACGTAACTGAGCAGCGTCGAGACAGCGCGCCAGCGTGCCGCGCCTTCCTTGATATGGAATGACGAGGCGTTTCTGCAGAAATTTGACAAATTTGGGCTAAAATAATTTTCTTTATCATCGTCCTTTCGATCCATCTTCTTTGTATTCACACTAAGGAATAGTGATGTAGTGACTTCAAAAAACACTTCATGGGTGAATTCTTGAGAATTTATCGACTTAATTTTCCTCGAAACGAGTAGTCCACGCTGCTGCAAACGTTGAAAAAAAAAACATCTTGCAAACAATATAATAAGGGTTTATACAAAAAGCGCTTTCGACGTGTTAACTGGCGATCCTCTACAGTCACAGGATCTCGCGGGCGGAGGTGGTGGGCTGATGACTGGTGTTAACCCCTTGGATGCGAATTTCCTACAAGAGGACATCACCAAAGTACAGGAGTGGATTAAAAAGTGGCTGCCCCAGTTTAGTGAAGAAAAATGTGAGGCCATGCAGGTTGTGAGGAAAAATCCAGAATACCAATACCACATGGGAAACACTCCACCACCCACCACATAGGCACAGAAAGACCTGGGAGCGTATGTAACCAGGCTACCAGTGAAAGCCAGATCCGTGCCAATCGCAGCGGACGGGTTAACCCGCGGGTGAGGTTATTCCGTAAATCGATGGGGAAGGAACGGTGTGCCGCTTGTGGGGCCTTCAGATATAATTATTGTCCACATAAAAACTGAAACATGACACTACTGCACTGTGGACCTACGGGCGGTAGAAGGCAAAGCAAAAGAATACAGCCATGGTAGTACGTACTGTATGGAGACAGTAATTGGTGCTGTAATCGTCTGAGGAGGCTTGTACCGGCTGACACCTGACAGCGTTAGGAGACATGGACGGACATAACTGTGTGTGTGATAATATATGATAATGTTTGCAGAGTCGAGTGTATCGTAGCAGAGCAGAACTGGTTAACTAGGCACGAATAAAGAGGTGCGTCTGAGAACATATATGGCCAGTCTATTTCGGGTTTAGTAGACACTCACCTACTCCTTAGCCCATGCATGAATAGGAGTCTTCCACTGGGCCCTGTTCCATAAACCACTTTCTATTCTTCGTTTATTATCTCTAAAATATCTGTTCCCTGTCAAGTGCCGGTAACTCTAAACTCTACATTACTCCACGTCAGAGGAGGGTATCAGGACACCTCTCCTCCCGAAATTGACTTCTCTTTTCATTAGTTTTCTTTTTTTATGCCCTTGAACTGTCTCCTTTGCTGTAACAAAAATAAAAAAGACGTCCAAAACAACAGAAATTACGCACCTCAAGGTTGTATGCTGAAAAATGAATACCCTTTGAAACCGACTGCAATTATTTCAGATTGGGGCAGAAGGAGTTTAGTGCCTTCCTTCCAGTGCCTCAAAACCTAAATTTCTCCATCTGACAACTCGACACAACCTTCCACATATCTACGTATTCCCTTTCATAGCACACACACAGCTGTCCCCTTATACAACATTAAACATATGAGTATTTGATCACTCTTAACTCGAAGCCCTGCGTGTGGACCCTGTGTGTGTGACAACAACAGCTGCAGGCCCGTGATAGTGTGACATGTATCTAGTCCCTGCCCTGAATATACACAGTCATCTTTTGTGTAACCTGAAGATATACGAGTACTTGTTTTCTATTGGTTACGTGAAGGAATGAGCCGGGGAACGAGGGATGAGGCACACACACACACACACACACACACACACACACACACACACACACACACACACACCTTGACGGCGTGTCCCCTGGCAAGCTTTTGGAGGAATTCCCTGCATGTGGGGCGCTACGTTGGGCGTTTTTTCCCCACTTGAAGGAAAATGAACACTGCTATCACTGCCAGGCGTTGAGTGCCGCTGGATTAGTTTATGTGACTCCTACACTTCATATAAATGTTCCGCGCCGTCACGAAGGTTGGGGACGCGCCACGAAGATGCAACATGTTCACAGGAGTCATACTTGTTCTCTTGTAAGTTATGTATAAGCAAGTTTTAGTGGTGCTTATTTTTCAGATATAAAGAAGCGCTCACGAGAGATGTAAACGCAAATCACTACCAAATGTGTTAGTCAGTTTTGTGAACCCAACAATTCAATATTTCACACAAGTATCTTTTGTTTTCTCAAGCTTAACATTGCGTGTGAAATATTATAATGTTACGGTACTGCATCAGTAAATATGAACAAAATATACTTGTATTAAAACCTTATGGCAGAGAAAGCACTGATTCATTCGCTCTCCGTAGCTAAATATTTCACGCATAGTGGATTATTAGCACTACTTTGGCTAAGCATGATAAGCTGAAGGCATTACAGTTTGCAAGCATTACGAACAGAGCTTCAGCAGGCCGCTCTCTCCTGCCTGACATCGGGGAATCGGATCCTGAGAATACCAGTGAGCGACCTGATCCCTCTACCCCTTACCTGGACCCCCTACCCCTGTATCCCCCGCCTCCTCTTTCATCTATCCACCTCCTTACTACCTCCCTCCACTTCGTAAACCCCCTCGCCCTCCCTGCACCACCTGTTTCCCACCTCCTCCCTCCACCTCCATCTTACCACCCGCACCGTTATGCTCTGCCTCCCTCAACTTACCTCTCTCCTCCACCTCCCTCTCTCTTGTTTTCTTACAATCCCTCTTCTACCTCCCCACTACCCTCCTCCTCCACCTGCCCCCTTCCCACCTTCTTACACCAACTCCCCATCCATCCCCACCCCGTCTTCCATCCATCTCCTCACTACTCCCTCTTTGCCTCCTGGCTCTGAATACCCCCCTCCACCTTCTATCTTATATAACCTCGCTTCCCTCCCTACCCCCTTTCCTACCTTCTCCACCTCCACCTTCTCCACCTTAACAGAAAAACGCAGCTAAGGTCAGGGAAGCACATTAAGGTCAGGTGGATCAAGGTTACGTTATTATCGAACAGTCCAGCGCAAGTGAGCACAGAATAAGGTACCGAGTGACCCTTCAGTATACCTCCTCGATAAATATTGTGAACATATCAGTCGTGGCTCATCAGTATCGCCCGTGCCTTAGCGAGGGGGTGAGCGGCGACCATGCACCCTCCCCGCACCAAACACAAAGGAACACAAAGGAAGAACAAACAACAGCAGACCCCCGCCGCCAGACCCGCCAAACCGGTACCTTTTGCTTGAATAAAGGAAAAATAATAGTGAGCATTTCTCACACTGAAATTGAATGACCACAGACGAAAATAAAAGAGTAAGCAGGATAGTAATGGCAGCGCTAATGCTATATATTGAGGATGAGCGAAAACCAGGAAGGAAAGACACTGCTTACATAAGTGACGTGAGTACCAGAGTTATCGTATTACTTCGTGGTTTAGGGCAAGGTTCTCTATCTTGGGCAACTGTTTCTCTGCTTTAATTCTCGCCCACTTTACCAGCGCTATATATTGAGAATGAGTGAAAACTAGGAGAGGGATATAATGCTTACATAAGTGACGTAAGCATCAGCCGGTTATCCTATTACTTCGTGGTTTAGGGCAAGGTTCTCTATCTGGGGTAACTGTTTCTCTGCTTTAATTCTCGCCCACTTTACCAGCGCTATATATTGAGAATGAGCGAAGACTAGGAGGGAGAGATACTGCTTACATAAGTGACGTAAGCATCAGCCGGTTATCCTATCACTTCGTGGTTTAGGGCAAGGTTCTCTATCTGGGGTAACTGTTTTCCTGCTTTAATCACTCTGTCTCCCTCGCTGTGTTGTATCGACTTGAAAATGCTGTGCAGAGTTTTTAGTGCATCTGTATACGCGAAAATCAATACTTTTTACTGCCCATCAGCCCGAGCTAGTTTGCTTGTGTGTGAGTTATCTTTCTTGAGTAGCTGTTTCTCTACTTGGATTCTCTCTCTTGGCTAACTGTATTTGTGCTTAAGTCGCCTCGCACATCAGGGGAACAAACGACATGTAGAGCAAGGCAAACAAAGAAGGGGCGGCTGAGTCATCGTCGGAGTGATTAAATCTTCATATTTCATCCTCAAGACAAACAAACACAAGGGGGCTGGCAAACATTAGGTGAAGTGCTCGTGCTTAGGGTTACTGTGCTGGTCAAGGGAACAGTAATCAGAGGAGGGCTGGGGAAGGGGAGGGAGGGAGGGTTGCAGACAGGCATGCTGGGGAGAACTGGAGATGGAGGTGCGGGGGAGTTGATTGGGGGGGTGGGAGGGAGCGCGAGGGAGAAGCATTAGATTGGACATGCGGGGAGGAGTCTGAGGTAAGTATGCAGGGGGTGTTGGAGGGTACTAAGCATAAAAAGAAGAGTGTCGGGGGGTAGGAATGCAGGGGAACGTTGGAAGGGGGGAAAACAGAGGAGAGTGGAGAGAGTGGGCCTGCAGGGAGAGTTAACTTGGGTATAGGGACGCGTGGAAGACTTGTGATAAATGCGTGGGGGCAAGTTGAGGGGTGGGCAAGTGGAGGATAACTGCGGCGGTGAGTTTGGGGAGGGTATATAAAGGGTATGAGGGGGGGAAGAGGGGCGAATTGGAGGTGAGGAAATCCTGGGGAAAACTAGACAGTGGGCATGCGGGGAAGAGTTAGGGGAGTCGGGGGGGAGAGAACTGGGGGGTGGGTATCGGAGGGAGGGGGGTGATGGAGGGAGTTGGGTTGGTCTGTGGAGTGGTTTAGGCAGGTGTGTTGGATTGGGGGGGACATGAGCCAGGTGCGCGGAGGTGTTGCAAAGGTGGGGGTGGGGGGGTCTATGCTGCGCGGTTGGTCACTATCAACCTTCAACTTGTCAGCCATCGCCGCTGCCTCCTCCGCACGTCCACCATTTTCAAATTATATACAGGCGCGTTAATCTGATTCGTTTTCACTAGACAGGACCTCTTATTAATTTGCCTGCTAATTTCCTACGAGAGCGCCGATCATTACGAATCTGTATCTTCGCAATTCCTTAATGATACAGGCTACCAGACCGCAATTTGTTATCTGCTCGTACCCTGTAAAAAAACCTTGACTTGAGAATGTCTAACTAAAAACCTACGATGATAATTATACTGTACGCCTTTCTACATCAGCTCCCAACACGCTTCTATCACTTTCTGACTCCACCTGCTTTGTACCTTCTCCTCCTCTTCCTCTTCCTCCTCCATCTCTTCATCTGCCAAAAAATAGTTGCATGCACTTCTTCCTGCCGCCTCCTCTTCCTCCTGCTCCTTCTCCATCTCTTCACCCGCACAAGTTGCACGCCCCTCAGCCTTCTTCACTTCCCCGGGACTGCACGCCTTTCTACTTAGCTCCTACAGGCCTCTATATATCAATTTCCACCTTCTGCTCTTTCTCCATTCTCTTTATCTCACCCTCTGACAGATCCTTAACCTTTCCATGCCTCCTCTCTGCCCTTTGACACATTATCGCTCTTTATCACCCCCTTTTCCCTCCCGTGTTTCACCTCCTGCCCCGCCTCCTCTTTCTCCTATATTCCCTAACTGCATGTCCCTCCCGGCCTTCCCTACCGTCCTTCGCACCTGTTATCGACCCTCATCGCACCCTTCACCTCTCACTCTCTCCCCATATCTTCCGAGGCTTCTCCTAATCTCAGCTAACAACCGGGCGCACCTGTATCTCTCTAATTATCTCGTTCGCGTCTGCCGTACTGTCTCGCATCCCTTCCTCTTCTCCCTCAACCACCACCGTCACCTCCATCTCCACTTCCTCCTCTTCCTCTTCCTCTTTCTCTCTTTTTCTTTGTTTTCTCGTCCTCATTTTCTTTTTCTTTCTCTTTCTCCTCTCTCTTTGTCCTTAATTTTCTTTTTTCTTTGTTTTTTCTTCCTGCTCCTCCTAGATCTCCACTTCCTCTTCCTGTTCCTCTTTCTCACATCGCTATTTTTTTCTCTTCCTCATTTTCTTTTTTCTTTCTTTCTCCTCTCTCTTTTCCTTCATCTCTTTGTTTTCTTTTCTTTCTGTTTATTTTCCTCTTTCTCCTCCTCCATCTCCACTAACTCTTCCTCTTACTCTCACCTTTTCTTTTTTTCTCCTCCTCACTTTCTTTTTCTTTCTCTTTCTCCTCTCTCTTTTTCTTTCATTCTCTTTGTTTTCTTTTTCTTTCTGTTTCTTTTCTTCCTCCTCCTCCTCCTTCTATCGTCTTATTTTTCCCATGATCATCATTCCCTTACGCTTCTAATACCCTTCTGCTTGTATGCACCCCTCTTATCTTCTCCCCCTGTCTCTTTCCTCTTTTCCTATTATCCTTCACCTTTTCTTCCTCTACCAACACCTTTCTCCTTGTCAAAATCCCTCCATTTTTCTCCTCCTGTCTCTCTCATTTCTTCCTTTTGCCCTTCACCTTTGTTTCCTCTACTAACGCCCTTCTCACTCCGTTCCTTGCTCCCGCCCCTTTGACCTGCAACCTCCTTTTCGAGCTCATAAAATCAAGAAAAGGTATGAAGTGGATGTGACTAAAAGGAACTGTGCACGAGAAAGAGACGCTTAGATAATTGCCTCTTGCATAACCATCACTCCTTTTTAGATAGATTTAAGTTCCTCGACAGTTATATTAAGGCTCGAATTCATGGGTCAAAGTATATTATCACGAGAGTAGCATTTATCTGGCAGTGAAAGTATATGTATTGCAAGTATACCTTCTCGGATTGAAGGTCAAAGTACATTAAAATAGGAATGAATGGGTTCAAGATTGCAGACGTGTTGTGTCGCCCGCGCAGTACCCACTATTAATTTTGTAGGTGCGACGTCTTTCTCCGTGTGGGTGGGTGAGTGTGGGCGGATCTTTCCAGGGCGCATGTTACGTCCTCTGCGCAACGAAAGAAGTGCAGATAATAAGTTCCTCCTGCGCCAGAGCTTACGTTACAGGCAACATTTAAAGCTTATTGACAGTAACGGCACAATACGACAGGTATATAGACTCATAATTGTTAGACTGACCATATATTGCATGCGTACAGCTCATTGGGGAAATAAGAAAAGTTCTCGTGCGGTGTTAGTGGAAGTTACCTGTTTAATGAATGAGGTGGATCCAGGTAGCTCTTTCTAATTAACTATCATGGTGTAGCTGTGGTGGTGAACGGCGTTCAGCTTGAGTGGCGTAGGCTGTGGCGTCCCGTGTGTAATTATGGTGTACTGCGGCAAGTGATGGCGCTACTCCTGCCACCAGTGTGACGTAAGTGGCGGGGTTCCTGTATTATAATGGAGGTGATGTTTCCTCTTCAACCTGTGTGTAGTGTTTAAGTGGTAACGGTGTTCCTGTATTATAATGGAGGTGATGTTTCCTCTTCAACCTGTGTGTAGTGTTTAACATATAATACGGAGTTCTCGATTATTGTTTTATTTTATTTTATTTTATTTATGTTTTTGCTTTAGTTGTTGTTAGGTATTATTATTTTTTTCTTCCTCTCCTCGTTGATTTTGTTCTCATTATTATTATCTTCCTCATACTTCTTCTTCTTCTTCTTCTTCTTCTTCTTCTTCTTCTTTGTCTTTTATTCTTTGTCTTTTCTTCTTCTTCTTCTTCTTCTTCTTCTTCTTCCAGGACGCTAGCGTTCTTCAGGATGAGCTAGACAGACTATATGATTAAGCGGGGAAATGGCAGATGGAATCCAATGTCGGGAAGTGCAGTATTCTGAGTGTAGGTAGGAATAACCCCTCACACAATTATATACTCCTTAAATGACACTCCGCTGAGTAGGTCTGGGTGTGAGAGGGATTTAGGAGTCTTAGTGAGCACTGACCTCCGTCCTAGAGCTCAGTCCATTCAAGCTAAGAATCGTGCAAATAGGGTACTGGGTTTCATCTCGAGGAGCGTAAGCAATAGGAGCGCTGAAGTCATCCTCAAACTCTACTTAGCATTAATTAGACCTCATTTCGATTATGCGGTTCAGTTCTGGTCACCTTACTGTAGAGTGGATATCAAGTAGTTAGAATCTGTACAGAGGATGATGACAAAAATGATTCAAGGGGTGAGAAACTTGCCTTATGAAAATAGACTGAAGCATTTAAATTTATACGCTCTAGGAAGGCGAAGGTTACGAGGTGACTTGATCGAGGTTTATAAATGGATGAAGGACTTTAATAAAGGGTATGTAAACAGGGTTTTGGTTGTAAAAGAGCAAGGTAGAACGCGTAGCAACGGTTTTAAGCTAGTTAAATTCAGATTCAACAAAGACATAGGCAAGAATTGGTTTACCAGTAAAGTGGTGGATGAGTGGAACAGGCTTGGGAGTCATGTTGTGGGTGCCAATACCATAGATGCATTGAAGAAGAGTTTGGATAAATTCATGGGTAGTGAGGTTAGGTGCGGTTAGACTTACAGGAACTGCCTTGTATAGGCCTACCGGCCTCTTGCAGACTCCTTACGTTCTTATGTTCTTTTCTTGTTGTTGTTGTTGTTGTTGTTGTTGTTGTTGTTGTTCTTGTTCTTGTTCTTGCTCTTCTTCTTTTTCTTCCTCTTTTTAATAATTTCTTCGTATAATTAATGATCGCTTTCTCCTTCCATTTAGTTATCGATATGTTTCTCTGTCTCTATCTTGCACTTCCTTTAGATAATTAGTCTCCCTTCCTTCCTCTTACTTCCTCACTCCCTCTTTATGCCTCCTTTTATTTTTTTTCCCATTCCGTTCTTTCTATCAATGGTCTAATGTCGGCTGCAATTAGTTTAACGTCGGTGGTAGTAAAAGCATCCGAGTCTATTATAGATGAAAATATCCGTGACCACCTAGACTCCTAGAGAAACAGCCTGATCAATGGCCCCCACCATGGGTTCATTAATCAAGGCTAGATCTTGTCTGACTTTATTTATTTTTTATTTTTAAAAAAAGTGGCAAATATGTAAGGACGACAGTTAGGATATTGTATATCTTAATTTTAGTAAAGCATTCGACAAAGAACCTCACCAATAACTTTGACAACAATTAAAGCCCATGGGTTTGAAGGTAGATGGATCATGGTGTGGTTCAGTGACAGGAAGCAGAGTTCTGGGTTCAGGTAGTACATGGGGATAATGGGATTGGGTTCGAGGTACTAAGTCTGATGCAAATATCAAGATACTTTGGGTGGAGCAGGTGCGGGAATTCCCTACCCGGCAGCATTGTCGCTTCAACCACAACAAGGCATACAGTTTTATATGTCGGTTGTTTAGTATTTGACATAGTTTTTAAATTTTTGTATATGGTAAAACAAGTCTATATTATGTTGTGAATGTATCGCATTTTAGGATATTAACGAGGATTTATGTATGGAAATGAATTCAACAGTGTGCTACCCAGCGACGTTGTCATGTCTATGGTCCAGGTCGCCGGGTGACCCCCTGTGGACCTCGGGTTGCACCTGGCCATTATTACATTGTAGAGAGGAGGCGGGTGAGAGAGGGGGAGGGAAGGTAGCGGTAGCCAAGGTCCAGCCCATGAGACAGATGCAAGGATTTCTTGACAACATTTTATCAGTGTCTTTTTACCGATACCCTCGCTACACTTGACCCGATAAAAACAGTTCTATTTTGTGAGCTTTGTTCTCCGTTCATTTTGCAATTGGCAAGGAACCTATAATATGGCCCCTCGGGCCAAATTTGTGGCTTTACCGTGTAGCAGCGACGGGCCAAATTTGTGCCATGATATAAACCCCCCAAAAATAGATGATGCATAAACCGATCACAAAACGCTTTGATATATATTATGAAATGATTTGTGTGAGTGATGATTTTTTTTCTCATTTTTCTCGCTTAGAGGGACCATTAAGAATCATGATCCCTGTGGCTACAGGGTTAATAGTCCATTCATATCCTTGTGTATCCGTGTTATTTCCTTCACCTCGTTCTCCACTGCTCTCCCTCTCTCTCTGTCCCATTCCCGGTCTCCCTCAATCCTCTCTCTCACCTCCCAACCCTCCCTCCCTCCCAGCCACTGTCACTCCCTTAATCCCATAATCGTCACTCCCTTAATCCCCATAATCTTTCATCTGCTCCACGAGGTCTGTTTTTTTCTTCTTTTTAAAGGAGGAGGAGGAGGAACAAAATAACACAAAGAGAGAACAAACAATAGCAGGCCTCCTGGTCCTTACGAGGCTGTGTGTGATAAGCTACACTAACTATCTAATCAAAGGTGGAAGGTGAAGGACAGCAAAGGCGAAGGCCGTGGTGAGCAGATCAGGGAAGTAAAGTAATGGAACAGGCCGAGGCAGCAACACTATAATATAGTCGCCAAGTCAGTCAGTTCGGGGTCTCGCCATTCGCGCCAATCCCGGGCAGAATCTTGGCGGTTCAGTCTCCTTCCTTCGCCCTGTCAACTTCCCACTTTCGTCACATCACTTTCCTTCCTTCCCTCGTTCCTTCCTTCCTTCCTTCCTTCCCTCGTTGTTGCTTTCCTTCCTTCCTTCCCTCGTTCCTTCCTTCGTCCTGTCATCTTTCTCCATCCTCACTTCCTCTGTCACCTTCCCCTTTATTCCTCCTTCCTCTGTCACCTTCCTTGGGCCGTCGTTCTCCCATCCTGGATCCAACAACAACGGTCTCCGGCGCCTTCACTGTCGGCAAATTTCGATATTTTACACGATAGCCCCTCGTCAATGTCATTTACGTACACTAAAAACAGAACAGGTCCCAACATCGACCCCTTTGGAACACCGGTTTTGACATCTCGCATGTCAGATAACATAAGAACATAAGAACGTTGGAATCTGCAAGAGGCTGGTAGGCCTATACAAGGCAGTTCCTTTGACCCTAAACTCCCGTGTATCTGACCCCACCTAGTATCGCTGTCCATGAATTTATATCATCTATTTTTGAATGAGACAATTGTATTGGCACTCACCACATGACTGCTAAGCCTATTCCACTCATTCACAACCCTGTTGGTAAACACATTTTTGCCTATGTCCCTGTTAAATCTGAATTTATCCAGTTTAAACCCATTACTTCGTGTCCTACCCGGTTCTCTTACCAACAAAACCTTATGAATATCTCCCTTATTAAAGCCCTTCATCCATTTATAAACCTCGATCATGTCCCCACGCACCCTTCGCCTTTCTAGAGAATGCAAGTTTAACTGTTTTAGTCTTTCCTCGTATGGCAAGTTTATCAACCCCTGAATCATCTTAGTCATCCTCCTCTGCACTGATTCTAACATTTTGATATTCATTCTACAGTAAGGTGACCAGAACTGAACCGCATAGTCAAGACGAGGTCTAACTAATGCTAAATATAGTTTGAGGAAGACTTCGGCGCTTCTGTTGCTTACGCTCCTTGAAATAAATCCCAGTACCCTATTTGCTCGATTTCTAGCTTGAATGCATTGTGCCCTTGGACGGAGATCAGAGCTCACTATCACCCTAAATCTCTCGCACCCAGACCTGCTTATGAGAGTCTCATTTAAGCAATAGTTGTGAGAGGGGTTGTTCCTACACTCAGAATACTGCACTTCCTACAATGAACTCCATCTGCCATTTATCAGCCCAGTCATACAATGTGTTTAGTTCATCCTGGAGAATACTAGCGTCCTGATCCGACTCAATTACTCTACCGATCTTGGTATCATCTGCAAATTTACTGACATCCCTACTAATTCCTGTATCTAAATCATTGATATAAATAATAAACAAGAGTGGACCTAATACCGAACCTTGTGGGACCCCACTCGTAACACATCCCCAGTCAGATATTTTACCATTGATTTGCACTCTTTGCTTCCTATTGCTAAGCCTCGCTTTGACCCAGTTCAAAACCTTATCCTCTACACCGTGAGCCTGTAATTTAAGCAACAGTCGTTGGTGAGGAACTTTGTCAAACGCTTTACTAAAATCAAGATAGATTACATCATAGTTTTCATCTCTGTCTTCCGCCTCAAATACTTTACTGTAGAGGGACAAGACATTAGTGAGGCATGACCTACCTTTCGTGATCCCATGCTGCGAGTCATGAATTAAGCAGTGCTTCTCTAGATGCTCCCGAATGTTCCTGACTATTATGGACTCGAACCTTCCAGCATCTTGCCTATAACCGATGTTAAGCTAATTGGGCGATAGTTTGAAGCAGCCGACCTGTCCCCCTTTTTCTACTACTTTCCATAAGCTGGGCACATAGCCAGTGTTTACCGACATCTTAAAGATGTCGGTTAGTGGGCCACTGATTACATAACCTAATTCCTTTAATACCCTCGGAAATATCCCGTCAGGGCCTGGCGACTTGTTCTTCTAAAACTTATCTATCTCATCCTGAACTATTTGCCTGGTAATGATTATATCCCTCAATTTATCGCCATCCCCGCCCTCGTACTCCTGAGCCCTTCCCGGAATAGTCGTTCGATCCTCCTGTGTGAATACTGAAAGGAAGTAGTCTTTCAACAATGTGCTCATATTTTCGTAATTTTCTACTAGCTCCCCTGTGTTTGTTTTCAGCTGTCCAATTTTCTCCCGTGTTTTTCTTCTAGACATCTGAAAGAAGCCCTTAGGCTTACTTTTCGCCTCATTTGCAACTTTGATATCATAATTCCTTTTTGCTATCCTGGTGTTTTTATTCACTAATCTAGATAGTTCGGCATACCGGCCCCTGAGATGTGTCTCACAATTCTTTATTTTCTGATAAATTCCCTTCTTTAACTCTATATCGTGTTTTAGTCCACGAGTTATCCACTTAGGATCATTGTTTTCTTTTTTAAGTGTTCGCAGTGGTATATACTGTCCTTGCCCTCTGCTATTACTCTAACTAGATTATTGAAAGACATTTCTACCTGGTTCTCCTGGCTCTCATGTATCCCTAAATTACCCCAGTTTATCCCTTCAAGATGTCTTCGAGGCCCCTCGTAATTTGCTCTTCTAAAATCTGGCACTAACACTTGGTTTGGTTCGAGGGATACTGCCCAGTCAAAGCTAAAACGAACCGTTTTGTGGTCACTATTTCCTATCTCTCCGCCCACCTCCAGCTCATGTAGCAAGTTTCCATTATTAGTTAGGACTAAGTCCAATATGTTATCTCTTCTGGTAGGCTCAGTAACTGCCTGCTTAAGGAAGTTATCTTGTATAACTTCAAGAAAATCCTCTACTTCAAGGTCAAACACTAGGTCTTCCCAGTCTACATTCCTATAATTAGGTCCCCCATTACGCAGACATTTTTACTTCGATATTGAGGAGCAGATGAAAGCACATCGATATTGAGGAGCAGATGAAAGCACATCGATATTGAGGAGCAGATGAAAGCACCTCGATATTGAGGAGCAGATGAAAGCACATCGATATTGAGGACCAAATGAAAGCACCTTGATATTGAGGAGCAGATGAAAGAACCTCGATACTGAGAAGCAGATGAAAGCACCTCGATATTGAGAAACAGATAAAAGTACACCGATAATGAAGAGCAGATGAATGCACCTCTATATTGAGGAGCAGATGAAAGCACATCGATATTGAGGAGCAGATGAAAGCATCTTGATATTGAAAAGCAGATGAAAGCACCTCGATATTGAGGAGCAGATGAAAGCACATCGATATTGAGGAGCAGATGCAAGCACCTCGATATTGAGGAGCAGATGAAAGCACCTCCATATTGAGGAACAGATGAAAGCACATCGATATTCACGAGCAGATGAAAGCACCTCGATATTGACGAGCACATGATAGCACCTCGATATTGAGGACCAGATGAAAGCAACTCGATATTGAGGAGGAGATGAAACCACCTTGATAAGGAGGAGCACATAATAGCACCTCCATATTGAGGAGCAGATGAAAGCACCTCGATATTGAGGAACAGATGAAAGCCTCTCGATATTGAGGAGCAGATGAAAGTACCTCGATATTGAGGAGCAGATGAAAGCAGTTTGATATTAAGGAGCACATGATAGCACCTCGATATTGAAGAGCACATGATACCACCTCCATATTGATGAGCAGATGAAAGCACCTCGATATTGATGACCAGATGAAAGCACATCGATAATGAGGAGCAGATGATAGCACCTCGATATTGATGAGCAGATGAAAGCAGCTTCATATTGAGGAGCAGATGAAAACACATCGATATTGAGGAGCAGATGATAGCACCCCGATATTGAAGAGCAGATGAAAGCATATCGATATTGAAGAGCAGCTGATAGCACCTCGATATTGATGAGCAGATGAAAGCACCTTGATATTGAGGATCAGATGAAAGTACCTCGATATTGATGAGCAGATGAAAGATCCTTGATATTGATGACCAAATGAAAGCACAAGGATATTGAGGATCAGATGAAAGCACCTCTATATTAAGGAGCATATGAAAGAACCTCGATATTGAGGAGCAGATGAAAGCACATCGATATTGAGGAGCAGAAGAAAGCACCTTGATATTGAGGAGCAGAATAAAGCACCTTGATATTGAGGAGCAGATGAAAACACCTAGATATTGAGGAGCAGAAGAAAGCACCTTGATATTGAGGAGCAGAATAAAGCACCTTGATATTGAGGAGCAGAATAAAGCACCTTGATATTGAGGAGCAGATGAAAACACCTTGATATTGAGGAGCAG
Source organism: Eriocheir sinensis (assembly GCF_024679095.1). Lineage (NCBI taxonomy): Eukaryota > Metazoa > Arthropoda > Malacostraca > Decapoda > Varunidae > Eriocheir > Eriocheir sinensis. The sequence continues at coordinate 119,582 of NW_026112252.1, forward strand.
ATGAAAGCACCTCGATATTGAGGAGCATATGAAAGCACATCGATATTGAGGAGCAGATGAAAGCACCTTGATATTGAAGAGCAGATGAAAGCAACTTGATATTGAGGGGAAGATGTAAACAGCTCCCTATTGATTAGCAGATGAAAGCACCACGATATTGAGGAGCAGAAGATAGCACCTCGATATTAAGGAGCAGATGAAAGCACCTCGATATTGATGAGCAGATGAAAGCACATCGATATTGAGGAGCAGATGAAAGCACATCGATATTGAGGAGCAGATGAAAGCACCTCGATATTGAGGAGCAGATGAAAGCACCTTGATATTGAGGAGCAGATGAAAGCACATCGATATTAAGGAGCAGATGAAAGCACATCGATATTAAGGAGCAGATGAAAGCACCTCGATATTGAGGAGCAGATAAAATCACCTCGATATTGAGGAGCAGATGAGACCACCTCAATTTTGGGAAGCATGTGAAAGCACATCGATATTGAGGAGCATTTGAAGGCATATCGATACTGAGGAGCAGTTGAAAGCACATTGATATTGAGGAGCAGGTGAAAGCATATCGATATTGGGGAGAAGGTAAATGCACATTGATATTGAGGAGCAGGTGAAAGCACAACGATATTGAGGAGAAGATGAAATCACCTCGATCTTGAGGAACAGATGAAAGCACCTCGATATTGAGGAGCAGGTGAAAGCATATCGATATTGGGGAGCAGGTGAATGCACATTGATATTGAGGAGCAGATGAAAGCACATCGATATTGAGGAGCAGATGAAATCACCTCGATGTTGAGGAACAGATGAAAGCACCTCGATATTGAGGAGCAGGTGAAAGCATATCGATATTGGGGAGCAGGTGAATGCACATTGATATTGAGGAGCAGGTGAAAGCACAACGATATTGAGGAGCAAGTGAAAGCACATCGATATTGAGGAGCAGATGAAAGCACATCGATATTGAGGAGCAGATAAAAGCACATCGATATTGGGGAGCGGGTGAAAGCACCTTGATATTGAGGAACAGATGAAAGCCTCTCGATATTGAGGAGCACATGATACCACCTCGATATTGAGGAGCAGATAAAAGAACATCGATATTGAGGAGCAGATGAGAGCACCTCGATATTTAAGAGCAGATGAAAGTACCTCGATATTGAGGAGCAGATGAAAGCACATCGATATTGAGGAGCAGATGAAAGCACCTTTTTATTGAGGAGCAGATGAAAGCACATTGATATTGAGGAGCACATGAAAGCACCTTAATATTGAGGAGCAGATGAAAGCATCTCGATATTGATGAGCAGATGAAAGCACAACAATATTGAGGAGCAAATGAAAGCACCTTGATATTGGGGAGCAGATGATAGCACCTCGAAATTGATGAGCAGATGAAAGTACCTCGATATTAAGGAGCAGGTGAAAGCATATCGATACTGGAAAGCAGGTGAAAGCACCTCGATATTGAGAAGCAGATGAAAGCAAATCGAAATAGAGGTGCAGATGAAAGCACATCGATATTGAGGAGCAGATGAAAGCACCTTGATATTGGGGAGCAGGTGAAAGCACCTCGATATTGAGGAGCAGATGATAGCACCTCCATATTGAGGAGCAGATGAAAGCACCTCGATATTGATGAGCAGATGAAAGCATCTCGTTATTGACGAGCACATGATAGCGCCTTGATATTGAGGAGCAGATGAAAGCACCTCGATATTGAGGAGCAGATGAAAGCACCTCCATATTGAGGAGCAGATGAAAGCACCTCGATATTGAGGAGCAGATGAAAGCAGTTTGATATTAAGGAGCACATGATAGCACCTCGATATTGAAGAGCACATGATACAACCTCTATATTGATGAGCAGATGAAAGCAGCTTGATATTGAGGAGCAGATGAAAGCACCTCGATATTGAGGAACAGATGAAAGCACATCGATATTGAGGAGCAGATGATAGCACCTCGATATTGATGACCAGAGGAAAGCAGCTTCATATTGTGGAGCAGATGAAAGCACATCGATATTGAGGAGCAGATGATAGCACCTCGATATTGATGAGCAGATGAAAGCACCTTGATATTGAGGAGCAGATGAAAGTACCTCGATATTGATGAGCAGATGAAAGCTCCTTGATATTGATGACCAGATAAAAGCACAAGGATATTGAGGAGCAGATGAAAGCACCTCTATATTGAGGAGCAGATGAAAGAACCTCGATATTGAGGACCAGATGAAAGCACATCGATATTTAGGAGCGGAAGAAAGCACCTTGATATTGAGGAGCAGAATAAAGCACCTTGATATTGAGGAGCAGATGAAAGAACCAAGATATTGAGGAGCAGATGATAGCACCTCGATATTAAGGAGCAGATCAAAGCACCTCGGTATTGATGAGCAGATGAAAGCACATCGATATTGAGGAGCAGATGAAAGCACATCGATATTGAGGAGCAGATGAAAGCACATCGATATTGAGGAGCAGATGAAAGCACCTCGATATTGAGGAGCAGATAAAATCACCTCGATATTGAGGAGCAGATGAGACCACCTCAATTTTGGGGAGCAGGTGAAAGCACATTGATATTGAGGACCATTTGAAAGCACATCGATATTGAGGAGCAGATGAAAACACATCGATATTGAGGAGCATATGAAAGCACATCGATATTGAGGAGCAGATGATAGCACCTCGTTATTAAGGAGCAGATCAAAGCACCTCGGTATTGATGAGCAGGTGAAAGCACATCGATATTGAGGAGCAAATGAAATCACCTCGATATTGAGGAGCAGATGAAATCACCTCGATGTTGAGGAACAGATGAAATCACCTCGATATTGAGGAGCAAGTGAAAGCACATCGATATTGGGGAGCAGGTGATTGCACATTGATATTGAGGAGCAGGTGAAAGCACATCGATATTGAGGAGCAAGTGAAAGCACCTCATATTGAGGAGCAAATGAAAGCACCTTGATATTAAGGAGCAGATGAAAGCACATCGATATTGAGGAGCAGATAAAAGCACATCGATATTGAGGAACAGATAAAAGCACATCGATATTGAGGAGCAGATAAAAACACATCGATATTGGGGAGCGGGTGAAAGCACCTTGATATTGAGGAGCAGATGAAAGCACCTTGATTATGAGGAGCAGATGAAAGCACCTCGATATTGAGGAGCAGGTGAAAGCACATCGATATGGAGGAGCAGATGAAAGAACCTTGATATTGAGGAGCAGATGAAAGCACCTTGATATAGAGGAGCAGATGAAAGCACTTCGATATTGAGGAGCATATGAAAGCACCTTGATATTGAGGATCAGATAAAAGCACCTTGATATTGAGGAGCATATGAAAGCACCTCGATATTGACGAAGATATGAAAGCACCTCGAAATTGAGCAGCGGATGAAAGCACATCGATATGGAGGAGCAGATGAAAGCACCTTGATATTGATGAGCAGAGGAAAGCACCTTGATATTGAGGAGCAGATGAAAGCACCTTGATATTGAGGAGCAGATGAAAGCACCTCGATATTGAGGAGCAGATGAAAGCAAATCGATAATGAGGAGCAGATGAAAGCACCTTGATATTGAGGAGCACATGATAGATCCTTGATATTGAGGAGCAGATGATAGCACCTCGATATTGATGAGCAGACTAAAGCACATCGATATTGAGAAGCAGATGAAACCCTCTCGATTTTGAGGAGCAGATGAAAGCACACTGATATTGATGAGGAGATAAAAGCACCTTGATATTGAGGAGCAGATGAAACCACCTCGATATTGAGGAGCAGATGATAGCACATCAATATTGAGGAGGAGATAAAAGCACATTGATATTGAGGAGCAGATGAAAGCACCTTGATATTGAGGAGCAGATGAAAGCACCTTGATATTGAGGAGCAGATGATAGCACCTCGATATTGATAAGCAGATGAAAGCACATCGGTATTGGGGAGCAGATGATAGCACCTCGATATTGATGAGCAGATGAAAGCACATCGATATTGAGGAGCAGATGATAGCACCTTGATACTGAGGAGCAGATAAAAGCAGCTTGATATTGAGGAGCAGCAGAAAGCACCTAAATACTGAGGAGCAGATGAAAGCACATCGATATTGAGGAGCAGATGACAGCACCTTGATACTGAGGAGCAGATAAAAGCAGCTTGATATTGAGGAGCAGTAGAAAGCACCTAGATACTGAGGAGCAGATGAAAGCACTTAGATATTGAGGAGCAGATGAAAGCACCTTGATATTGAGAAGCATATGAAAAGTCATTATTGAAGAGCAGATGAAAACAGTCATTATTGAGGAGCAGATGAAAGCACCTCGTTATTGAGGAGCAGATGATAGCACCTCAATATTAGTGAGCAGATGAAAGCACATCGATGTTGAGGAGCAGATGAAAGCATATCGATTTTGAGGAGCAGATGATAGCACCTCGATATTAGTGAGCAGATGAAAGCACATCGATGTTGAGGAGCAGATGAAAGCACATCGATATTGAGAAGCAGATGAAAGCACTCGATATTGAGGAGATGAAAGCACATCGATATTGAGTAGCAGATGAAAGCACATCGATATTGAGGAGCAGATGAAAGCACCTCGATATTGAGGAGCAGATGAAAGCACATCGATATTGAGGAGCAGATGAAAGCACCTTGATATTGAGGAGCAGATGAAAGCACCTCGATATTGAGGAGCATTTGAAAGCACATCGATATTGAGGAGCAGGTGAAAGCACATCGATATTGAGGAGCAGATGAAAGCACCTCGATATTGAGGAGCAGATGAAAGCACTTTGATACTAAGGAGCAGATGAAAGCACCTTGATATAGAGGAGCAGATAAAAGCACCTCGATATTGAGGAGCAGATGAAAGCACATCGATATTGAGGAGCAGATGAAAGCACCTCGTTATTGATGAGCAGATGAAAGCACCTCGATATAGTGGAGCAGATGAAAGCACATCGATATTGAGGAGCAGATGATAGCATCGATATTGAGGAGCAGATGAAAGCACCTCGATATTGAGGAGCAGATGAAAGCACCTCGATATTGAGGAGCAGATGAAAGCACCTCGATATTGAGGAGCAGATGAAAGCACCTCGATAATGAGGAGCAGATGATACCCACTCGATATTGAGGAGCAGATGAAAGCACATCGATATTGAGGAGCAGATGAAAGCACCTTGATATTGAGGAGCAGATGAAAGCACATCGATATTGAGGAGCAGATGAAAGCACCTCGATATTGAGGAGCAGATGAAAGCACCTTGATATTGAGGAGCAGATGAAAGCACCTCGATATTGAGGAGCAGATGAAAGCACCTCGATATTGAGGAGCAGATGAAAGCACATCGATATTGAGGAGCAGATGAAAGCACATCGATATTGAGGAGCAGATGAAAGCACCTCGATATTGAGGAGCAGATGAAAGCATCGATATTGAGGAGCAGATGAAAGCAATCGATATTGAGGAGCAGATGAAAGCACATCGATATTGAGGAGAAGATGAAAGCAAATTGATATTGAGGAGCAGATGAAAGCACATCGATATTGAGGAGCAGATGAAAGCACCTTGATATTGAGGAGCAGATGAAATCACCTGTATATTGAGGAGCAGATGAAAGCAAATCGATAATGAGGAGCAGTTGAACTCACCTCGATATTGATGAGCAGATGAAAGCAGCTCGATATTGAGGAGCAGATGAAAGCACCTCGATATTGAGGAGCAGATGAAAGCACATCGATATTGAAGAGCAGATGAAAGCACATCGATATTGAGGAGCAGATGAAAGCACATCGATATTGAGGAGCAGATGAAAGCACCTCGATATTGAGGAGCAGATGAAAGCACCTCGATATTGAGGAGCAGATGAAAGCACATCGATATTGAGGAGATGATGAAAGCACCTCGATATTGAGGAGCAGATGAAAGCACCTCTATATTGAGGAGCAGATGAAAGCACCTCGATATTGAGGAGCAGATGAAAGCACCTCGATATTGAGGAGCAGATGAAAGCACCTCGATATTGAGGAGCAGATGAAAGCACCTCGATATTGAGGAGCAGATGAAAGCACCTCGATATTGAGGAGCAGATGAAAGCACCTCGATATTGAGGAACAGATGAAAGCACCTCGATATTGAGGAGCAGATGAAAGCACCTCGATATTGAGGAGCAGATGAAAGCACCTCGATATTGAGGAGCAGATGAAAGCACCTCGATATTGAGGAGCAGATGAAAGCACCTCGATATTGAGGAGATGAAAGCACCTCGATATTGAGGAGCAGATGAAAGCACCTCGATATTGAGGAGCAGATGAAAGCACCTCGATATTGAGCAGCAGATGAAAGCACCTCGATATTGAGGAGCAGATGAAAGCACCACGATATGGAGGCAGATGAAAGCACCTCGATATTGAGGAGCAGATGAAAGCACCTTGATATTGAGGAGCAGATGAAAGCACCTCGATATTGAGGAGCAGATGAAAGCACCTCGATATTGAGGAGATAAAAGCACGTCGATATTGAGGAGCAGATGAAAGCACCTCGATATTGAGGAGCAGATGAAAGCACCTTGATATTGAGGAGCAGATGAAAGCACCTCGATATTGAGGAGCAGATGAAAGCACCTCGATATTGAGCAGCAGATGAAAGCACCTCGATATTGAGGATCAGATGAAAGCACCAGGATATTGAGGAGCAGATGAAATTACGTCGATATTGAGGAGCAGATGAAAGCACCTCGATATTGAGGAGCAGATGAAAGCACCTCGATATTGAGGAGCAGATGAAAGCACCTCGATATTGAGGAGCAGATGAAAGCACCTCGATATTGAGGAGCAGATGAAAGCACCTCGATATTGAGGAGCAGATGAAAGCATCGATATTGAGGAGCAGATGAAAGCACCTCGATATTGAGGAGCAGATGAAAGCACCTTGATATTGAGGAGCAGATGATAGCACCTCGTTATTGAGGAACAGATGAAAGCACCTCGATATTAATGAGCAGATGAAAGCAACTCCATATTGAGGAACAGATGAAAGCCTCTCGATAGTGAGGAGCACATGATACCACCTCGATATTGAGGATCAGATGAAAGAACATCAATATTGAGGAGCAGATGATAGCACCTCGATACTGAGGAGCAGATGATAGCACCTCGATATTTAAGAGCAGATGAAAGTACCTCGATATTGAGGAGCAGATATAAGCATCGATATTGAGGAGCAGATGAAAGCACATTGATAATGAGGAGCAGATGAAAGCAACTTGATATTGAGGAGCAGCAAAAAGCACCTCGATATTGAGGAGCAGATGAAAGCACCTTGATATTGAGGAGCAGATGAAAGCACCTTGATATTGAGGAGCAGTTGAAAGCACATTGATATTGAGGAGCAGATGAAAGCACCTCGATGTTGAGGAGCAGATGAAAGCACCTCGATGTTGAGGAGCAGATGAAAGCACCTCGATGTTGAGGAGCAGATGAAAGCACCTTGATATTGAGGAGCAGATGAAAGCACCTTGATATTGAGGAGCAGATGAAAGCACCTTGATATTGAGGAGCAGATGAAAGCACCTTGATATTGATGAGCAGATGAAAGCACATCGATATTGAGGAGCAGATGAAAGCACATCGATATTGAGGAGCAGATGAAAGCACATCGATATTGAGGAGCAGATGAAAGCACATCGATATTGAGGAGCAGATGAAAGCACATTGATATTGAGGAGCAGATGAAAGCACCTTGATATTGAGAAGCAGGTGAAAGCACATCGATATTGAGGAGCAAATGAAAGCACCTTGATATTGAGGAGCAGATGAAAGCACCTTGATATTGAGGAGCAGATGAAAGCACCTCGATGTTGAGGAGCAGATGAAAACAGCTCAATATTGAGGAGCAGATGAAAGCACCTTGATATTGAGGAGCAGATGAAAGCACATAGATATTGAGGAGCAGATGAAAGCACCTTGATATTGAGGAGCAGATGAAAGCACCTTGATATTGAGGAGCAGATGAAAGCACCTTGATATTGAGGAGCAGATGAAAGCACATCGATATTGAGGAGCAGATGAAAGCACCTTGATATTGAGGACCAGATGAAAGCACCTTGATATTGAGGAGCAGATGAAAGCACATTGATATTGAGGAGAAGATGAAAGCACCTTGATATTGAAGAGCAGATAAAATCACCTCGATATTGAGGAGCAGATGAGACCACCTCAATTTTGGGGAGCAGATGAAAGCACATCGATAATGAAGAGCAGATGAAAGCATCTTGATATAGAGGAGCAGATGAAAGCATCTTGATATAGAGGAGCAGATGAAAGCACCTCGATATTGAGGAGCAGATGAAAGCACCTTGATATTGAGGAGCAGATGAAAGCACCTTGATATTGAGGAGCAGATGAAAGCACCTCGATATTGAGGAGCAGATGAAAGCACCTTGATATTGAGGACCAGATGAAAGCACCTTGATATTGAGGAGCAGATGAAAACAGCTCAATATTGAGGAGCAGATGAAAGGACCTCGTTATTGAGGATCAGATGATATCACCTCGATATTGATGAGCAGATGAAAGCACATCGATATTGAGGAGCAGATGAAAGCACATCGATATTGAGGAGCAGATGAAAGCACATCGATATTGAGGAGCAGATGAAAGCACCTTGATATTGAGGAGCAGATGAAAGCACATCGATATTGAGGAGCAGATGAAAGCACCTAGATATTGAGGAGCAGATGAAAGCACCTTGATATTGAGGAGCAGATGAAAGCACCTTGATATTGACGAGCAGATGAAAGCACCTCGATATTGAGGAGCAGATGAATGCACATCGATATTGAGGAGCAGATGAAAGCACCTTGATATTGAGGAGCAGATGAAAGCACCTTGATATTGAGGAGCAGATGAAAGCACATCGATATTGAGGAGCAGATGAAAGCACCTTGATATTGAGAAACAGATGAAAGCACATCGTTAATGAGGAGCAGATGAAAACACCTCCATATTGAGGAGCAGATGAAAGCACTTCGATATTGAGGAGCAGATTAAAGCACATCGATATTGAGGAGCCGATGATAGCACTTCGATATTGATGAGCACACTAAAGCACATCGATATTGAGAAGCAGATGAAACTCTCTCGATTTTGAGGAGCAGATGAAAGCACACTGATATTGATGAGGAGATAAAAGCACCTTGATATTGAGGAGCAGATGAAACCACCTCGATATTGAGGAGCAGATGATAGCACATCAATATTGAGGAGAAGATAAAAGCACATTGATATTGAGGAGCAGATGAAAGCACCTTGATATTGAGGAGCAGATGAAAGCACCTCGATATTGATGAGCAGATGAAAGCACATCGATATTGAGGAGCAGATGAAAGCACCTCGATATTGAGGAGCAGGTGAAAGCATCGATATTGAGGAGCAGATAAAGCACATAGATATTGAGGAGCAGATGAAAGCTCTTAGATTTTGAGGAGCAGATGAAAGCAATTATATTTAGGAGCAGATGAAAGCACCTTGATATAGAGGAGCAGATGAAAGCACCTTGATACTGAGGAGCAGATAAAAGCAGCTTGATATTGAGGAGCAGTAGAAAGCACCTAGATACTGAGGAGCAGATGAAAGCACTTAGATATTGAGGAGCAGATGAAAGCACTTAGATATTGAGGAGCAGATGAAAGCACCTTGATATTGAGAAGCAGATGAAAAGTCATTATTGAAGAGCAGATGAAAGCACCTCGTTATTGAGGAGCAGATGATAGCACCTCGATATTGATGAGCATATGAAAGCATATTGATTTTGAGGAGCAGATGATAGCACCTCGATATTAGTGAGCAGATGAAAGCACATCGATGTTGAGGAGCAGATGAAAGCACATCGATATTGAGGAGCAGATGAAAGCACATCGATATTAGTGAGCAGATAAAAGCACATCGATGTTGAGGAGCAGATGAAAGCACATCGATGTTGAGGAGCAGATGAAAGCACATCGATATTGAGGAGCAGGTGAAAGCACATCGATATTGAGGAGCAGATGAAAGCTCTTAGATATTGAGGAGCAGATGAAAGCAATTATATTGAGGAGCAGATGAAAGCACCTTGATATAGAGGAGCAGATGAAAGCACCTCGATATTGAGGAGTAGATGAAAGCACCTTGATATTGAGGAGCAGATGAAAATAGCTCAATATTGAGGAGCAGATGAAAGGACCTCGTTATTGAGGATCAGATGATATCACCTCGATATTGATGAGCAGATGAAAGCACATCGATATTGAGGAGCAGATGAAAGCACCTCGATATTGAGGAGCAGATGAAAGCACCTAGATATTGAGGAGCAGATGAAAGCACCTTGATATTAAGGAGCAGATGAAAGCACCTCGATATTGAGAAGCATGTGAACGCACATCGATACTGAGGAGCAGATGAAAGCACCTTGATATAGAGGAGCAGATGAAAGCACCTTGTTATTGAGGAGCAGATGAAAGCACCTTGATATAGAGGAGCAGATGAAAGCACCTCGATATTGAGGAGCAGATGAAAGAACCTTGATATTGAGGAGCACATGATAGCACCTCGGTATTGAGGAGCGGGTGAAAGCTCTTCGATATTGAGTAGCACATGCTAGCACCTTGATTTTGAGGAGCAGATAAAAGCAAGTCGATATTGAGGAGCAGACGAAAGATCATCGATATTGAGGAGCAGAGGACACCACACTGATATTGGGGAGCGGGTGAAAGCACCTTGATATTGAGGAAGAGATGAAAGCACCTCGATATTGAGGAGCAGATGAAAGCACCTTGATACTGAGGAGCAGATGAAAGCACCTTGATATAGAGGAGCAGATGAAAGCACCTCGATATTGAGGAGCAGATGAAAGCACCTTGATATTGAGGAGCAGATGAAAGCACCTTGATATTGAGGAGCAGATGAAAACACCTTGATATTGAGGAGCAGATGAAAGCACCTTGATACTGAGGAGCAGATGAAAGCACCTTGATATTGAGGAGCAGATGAAAGCACCTTGATACTGAGGAGCAGATGAAAGCACCTTGATATTGAGGAGCAGATGAAAGCATCTCGATATTAATGAGCATATGAAAGCACATCGATATTAAGGAGCTAGTGAAAGCACCTTGATATTGAGGAGCAGATGAAAGCACCTTGATATTGAGGAGGAAGTGAAAGCACCTTGTTATTGAGGAGCAGATGAAAGCACCCTGATATTGAGGAGCAGATGAAAGCAGCTTGATATTGAGAAGCAGATGAAAGCACCTCGATATTGAGGAGCAGGTGAAAGCACATCGGTATTGAGGAGCAGATGAAAGCAACTCGATATTGAGGAGCAGATGAAAGCACATCGATACTGAGGAGCAGATGAAAGCACCTCGATATTGAGGAGCAGATGAAAGCACCTCAATATTGATTAGCAGATGAAAGCCACTCGATATTGAGGAGCAGATGAAAACACCTCTTTATTGAGGAGCAGATGAAAGCACTTCGATATTGAGGAGCAGATGAAAGCACCTCGTTATTGAGGAGCAGATGAAAGCAGCTCGATATCGAGGAGCAGATAAAAGCACCTCGATATTGAGGAGCAGGTGAAAGCACTTCGATATTGAGGAGCAGATGAAAGCACCTCGATATTGATGAGCAATTGAAAGCACCTCGTTATTGAAGAGCAGATGAAAGCACCTCGATATTGAGGAGCAGATAAAAGCACCTCGATATTGAAGAGCAGATGAAAGTACTACGATATTCAGTTTGCTCCCGACGCAGCGAAATGACGGTCGATTCTATATTTGAAGGAGTTGACGGTATTCGAATTTACTTATTCTTTGGGAAGATATTTCCAGTGGAGGATGACTCGGATCGAAAAGAAACTCCTTCCAATGTCTTTTTCATCGACTCGACTGAATGGGTAAACCGTTATTTATAGTTCTTGAGTTGGTTTGCAGTTCAAAGAATTGGAGTAGTCGACGCTATTGAACTTTTTCAGGTACTTGAAGACTTGAATCACATTCTCTCGTAGACGTCTTTTCTCCAGTGTAAAGAGATTGAGTCGTTTGAGTCGTTCCTCGTACGGTTAGGCCCTTAAGGTTGTAATCATCTTCGTGGCGCGTCGTTGAATCCTTTCCAGTAAAACAATGTCCTTTCTGTAATTAGGAGTCCAGAATTGTACTGCATACTCGAGGTGCGGTCTTAATTTGGAATTATACAAGGATAGCATCACGTCTGGCGCCTTGCACTCGAACTTTCTCGCTATGATTCCGAACATAGTGTTTGGTTTGTTATATGCTTTCTTTTTACAGTGATTCACGTGTTTCTGGTCATTCCTGATAGTGACTCCAAGATCCTTTTCCTCCTGCATCGCCTGCAGAGATTTCCCATTCAAGATGTATTTGTAGTTATTATTTCTGGACCCAATGTGGATGATTTTGCATTTGTCAACATTAGAGGACTTTTGCCATTTTTCCGACCATTCGATAATTTAATTGAGGTCTTTCTGTATGATTTCGCAGTCGGTCTTTGTAAGGGCCTTTCCACTCACCTTGGTGTCATCAACAAATTTCGATATTGTGGATTTCAGTCCTGATTCGAGGTCATTGATATATATATATATATATATATATATATATATATATATATATAGATATATATATATATATATATATATATATATATATATATATATATATATATATATATATATATATATATATATGTGGAGGTATTGAGGGTGGAGAGGCCCGCAGCCCCGAACGCTGTACTGGTGAGTGAAGGCAGTTTTCGTGGCCTCAGCTGTCAAATCGGCCGCCATATTGTTCAAGCCGTGGTACGAATACGAGGGTGTAGCGCGCCTAACATGGTGGCCGCTTGCCCTTAGAGTACCGCATCCATGGAGCACCGTAATGTTTTTATTTTATCTTCTTACTGTTTTCCAGCTCTTTAACATGCAGGCGGATGAAATTGAAATAATTTCGTAATTTATTAGTGTAAATATACTATAACAGGAAAAGAAAGTACATATATATATAAGCGCGAGCGGTAATGTATTCATGAACACCATGAAATGCGGTGAGGACAGTTCATCACCAAGATGTGCGGTCTCCTTTACAAATACAAGTTAGAAAATTGTAATCGGCATGCATGTACTGCCAGTCTGCGTGGTCTGGCCGGCCGCTCATGGAGGTACATCCATTTGGCCATTCCTCTCCGGCTTGGACAACATGGCCGACTGACAGTTTAGTGGCTTCAAACGAGACTCCATGCCCTGTATATATATATATATATATATATATATATATATATATATATATATATATATATATATATATATATATATATATATATATATATATATATATATATATATATATATATATATATATATATATATATATATATATATATATATATATATATATATATATATATATATATATATATATATATATATATATATATATATATATATATATATATATATATATATATATATATATATATATATTTTTTTTTTTTTTTTACGTCCTTGCCTGTTGCGCTGGTAGGCATCTTCCTGGTGGGGGCCTGATGGTCGGCCCAAGGCTTCTTCCAGGTGGGGCCTGATGGTCGGCCCAGCCTGTTCTGGCGCAGGCGAGTGTTTATAGTGGCGCCATCTTGCATTGGCTCATGCTGTCCCCGAACTCCTGCTTGATTCGCTTGGACGGCTTCCTCTAGAGTCCGGTTGATGGGTGGTCTTTAGGACAGCATGTGGGTAGTTTTAGCCACTCGGCGGTGACTGAAAAACCGAGTCCGAGTGGTAGCGTGGGGATTTGAACCCGCGTCGTCCATCACGCGGTGAATGTGACCATACGCTACCCATATACACCGCCTACCCATATAATATATATATATATATATATATATATATATATATATATATATATATATATATATATATATATATATATATATATATGTATATATATATATATATATATGTATATATATATATATATATATATATATATATATATATATATATACATATATATATATATATATATATATATGTATATATATATATATATATATGTATATATATATATATATATATATGATAAAGAAAATGTTTTCCCTCACTGACCCTTGAGGCACTCCACTAGTGACTGGAAGCCAATCGGAAGGCTATCCGTTGAGTAGTACTCGTTGTTTTATGCTGGTAGGCCGATTTCTTACCCACGCGATCAGATTGGCTCCAATGCCCGCCGAGTGGAGTTTCTTAAGGAGTCGCTCGTGCGGTACCTTGCCGAAGGCTTTTTGAAAGTCCAGGTTTATAACATCACTGGGGATGTGGGCATCCCAGTTCTTATATATACCTTGCAAGAAGTCTAATAAATTCGTTAGGCAGGAGCGCTTGTTTCTGAAGCCTTACTGGGTGTCGGAGATTGCATTATTGTCTTCTAGAAGCTTAACAAGTTTGTTTCTAATGATCTTTTCGAGTATTTCTCCTGCCACTGATGTCAAACTTATGGGCCTGTAGTTTAATGCAACGCTTTTTTCTCCTTTTTTGAAGATCGGTGTTACGTTCGCCATCTTCTAGTCTTCCGGGACCTTATTCAGTTGAACTGACCGGTTGAACATATTAGTGAATGGTTGACTTATTTGTTGTTTAAGCTCCTTTAATAACCGCGGGGACAAACTGTCAGGCCCCGCTGACTTGTTCGTGTCGAGTTTGTCCAAATACTTTTTCACTTCTCCGCGGGTCCGGGCCCTCAGCAATGGTTTCGATGTTTTCGACTGTGAATACGGATGCTAAGTTAGTGCTGAGGGTTCTGGCCTTCTGTTTACTGTCCCGAGTTACTGATCCAGTCTCGTCTGTCAGGGGACCAGTATTGGATATATGTTTTTCGATCTGATGTATGTGAATAATTTTTTGGAGTTGGTCTTGATGTCGCGTGCTATTTGTTTATCATAGTTGCGTTTACCACCTTCTAATAAGGGTGCGACAAGCTTTTAGGCTGGTGTGGTACTGTGTGCGGGCTTCGGCAGTGTCATTCTCTTTCATTAGATTATATATATTTTTTTTTAAGTTTGCCGCCCTTTTTAATTCTCTGGACATTCACGGTGGATCTACGGCACCATTTACTCGCCTGGGTTTCGTAGGCACTGTAGCCTTCTCTACTCCCAAAAGCTTATCTTTGAAGTCGTTCCACACGTTGTCGATTGTATTGTCGGTGATGTTAAGTTGGTCCCAGGTCGCAGGAGGAAGCAGCTCACGGGCTAGGTTGAAATTTGATTTTTTGTAGTCTGGTATCACTGACAGATTGTCTACGAGTTTGTGACATGTTGACATTAAAACAGATTTAGTGGTGATCGCAACCATGAATTTTCTCACCATTTTCACAGTCGCGAATGAGGTCGGGGTCGCTTACTAATACCAAATCCGGCAGATTGTTTTCTCTTGTCGGTTGAGTTACAGCTTGAGTGAGGAACGAATCCTCCACCATTTCTATAAGTCTGTTATTACTTCTCAAAGAGGAGGAGAAAGAGGAGGAAGAAAAAGAAGAAGAAAAATAATAATAATAATAATAATAAGAAGAAAAAAAGAAGAACAAGAAGAAGCAGAAAGTTCATAAAAAGAGCTCTACCGCCTCCTCCTCCTTATGCTTGTTTCCATGTTTCCATGTTTCCTGCTTGATTAGGGAGTGTTCATGAACTTGTGTAATTAATAAGCTCAACACCAGGGAGAGGAGGAAGAGGAGGAGGAGAAATTGAAAGAAGAAACAAGAGAGAGAGAGAGAGAGAGAGAGAGAGAGAGAGAGAGAGGAATGACCTCTGTACCTGGAAGACTGTCTGTAATTGGAAGACTCATCATTAAAAACTCTGCTTTCTAATGAGGATAATCGAGCTAATGAAGATACACGTACGGTACATATGTTCGATTACTGTTGCTTATTTTCTTTATCGTTCTGTCCTCCTTTCATTGTTTATATTGCCTGCAGACGATTCATTCCTCATGTTTACAAGCTACGAAGACGGAAAATAAGGAGACGGAAGGGAAATAAAAATAAAAGGATGAATAGCGAGATGAAAAAGCCAAAACAAGAAGATGAGGAAGAACTTAACAGAAAAAAACGAAAAAAAACAATGAAAAAAATAAAATACGCTTTGGAAGATAAGGAGGAGGAGAAGGAGGAAAACGAGGAGACAAAGAAGAAAATTGAGGAAGAACAAGAAAATAAGAAAAAAAGCATCGTTGTGGAGAGTATTGCTGTGTTGAAGTCGAGCTTAAACACCGCGGTACAGCTCACACAGCCTTGCCTTCTCTACAGCCGCAGCACAGACACGCCACCACTTTGCCCAGGCCGCTGACACTCCCGACGCAGCAGTGGCTAAATACCAAGCGACACCCTCCTTGCATTGAAATGGCCAGCGCTCTCCCCCGCCTCCTCCTCCTCCTTCTCCTTCTACTTGCCCTCCTTTTCTTCCTCCACTACCTCCTCTTCCTCCTTGCCCTGCGTGCCACCATCCTCCTCCTCCTCCTCCTCCTCCTCCTCTTCAACCCTGCCCTTTGAACTCACTACCTCCTCTTCATTGCTCTCTTTGCACGCTCCTTCTTACGCTACCATTTTCCATCTCGTTTCTTTATTTCTTCTCACAGTTCTACATCTCCTACTATTCCTCCTCCATCTCCTCCTCCTCCTCCTTCTTTTTCTCCTCCTCCAGCCCTCTAGTGAACTCTGACCCTCTCTCTCTTCCCCTCGCTTCCGCACACTCCACCACAGATTATAACTATTAGTCTCTTCATCTTGACAAGGCATTATCTCCTTTTTCACCTGCATTTCCTTCGCTTCCTCTTCTTCTCAATGTCTATGTGTGTGTGTGTGTGTGTGTGTGTGTGTGTGTGTGTGTGTGTGTGTGTGTGTGTGTGTGTGTGGGTATGTATGTGGTGTGCGTGCAGGCGGGCGAGGGCAGGCCGGGGGGCACATGGTATTGTTGGGCATTCAGTTGCATTCTCGGCGTGTCGTGGCGAGACCCTCCTCCCGTTACTCATCCCTGCCTGTTGTTGGTCTGTTTCACTTTTCCTTGGGGGACATTATGAGTTCATTGTTTCTCATCGTGTGTCTAACGGGGCTTCTTTCTCCTTTTTTTAACATTTATATATAAGTTGTTGTTTTTGTCTTGGATAGTTAGGTTACGTGGGGTTAGGTTTACAGGAGTCGCCTTGTTTAAGCCTACTGGCCTCTTGCAGACTCTTGATTTATGTGCTTATAATTTTTTGGCGCATAACGTAACTTACTCATGCATAATATATCCTATCGTTAGTGTCTAGTATCTTGTGGTCAACTCAACTCCGTCATGATACTCCTGCCGGCCTTTATTTTCTCCATAATGCTTTTTTTTTTCTATTCGTCCTCCACTGTTGTGTACCATCATATAAGACCGCCAGAACACTAATTAAAGAACATTTCTTTGGACGTATCTTTCTCTGTCACATAGAAGTATTCCTTTGTTATTCACTTAATCATGTTTACAGTTACATGTGAATTTGTTACTTTTTTTGCCCTTGAGTTGTTTCCTCTAGTGTAAAAAAAAAATGCAATAAACTCGTTTTTCATCGGCAATTCGATTCTTCTGTCTTAGCACATGGTTATTAAAGTTTCAAAATTGGACGTCTTTACATCTTACTGTACATCGCAATGGTGCTGAAGCTATATTTTTGCATATTAGTGATGAGTTTTTCTTGGGTAAATAGTTTTCATTCCGTGTATGACATAAAATTCCGCATGTTGTCTCCAGTGCTGTACTATTACTGGCGCTGCCTCTCATAAGTCTGGCGGCCAGA
This sequence comes from Eriocheir sinensis, assembly GCF_024679095.1. Classification (NCBI taxonomy): domain Eukaryota; kingdom Metazoa; phylum Arthropoda; class Malacostraca; order Decapoda; family Varunidae; genus Eriocheir; species Eriocheir sinensis. The sequence continues at coordinate 137,455 of NW_026112252.1, forward strand.
GTTTGTGAGATACCCTTCAGTAGGCGGAACAAAAGGCGGTTGTCAGGTAAGCAAACACGCATCAGCCGGGCCATGCTCCGGAGTTTAGGCATGACAGAGGTAAATATACTAAGAATATCGTGGCATTGACAGTGCAGCTTACAGCTCCATTAACTCCAGTTTATGTAAAAATCCCAAATTAGAACTGAAAGTTACATTAGAGTGTAAAGCTATGCCATAAATAATGCCAATGAGTGTAATTGTCGACGTGGGTGCGTGTTTTTCCGGTAATTTTATATGCTACGACGTTGATGAATGCATCCCAGTGTGTTACGGAATGGCCAGTATGTGTTCGCTGCCGCATTCAGGTCAGGCCGGACATACTTGAGTACCAGGCATTCCACCGACGTGCCTGAGGCGTGTGTTGACAATGAGCGGCGGCGGCCACGGGTCAGGGCGGCGGGATACAGGGCGGCCGTGGCCTTGGACTTGATGGGCGCCGTGTGGCCGTCTCAATGATGTAATTTTAGGGCAGGGTGGCTATGGAGACGCCTTGGCGTTTCTCTTGCCAGTCCGTCTGGAAAACAATTTCAGCTTAGGCATTTGTGTAGAATTTGATTGTTCCAAAAAACAGTTTCTGCGAAGAGAGCTAGAACGTTTTAGTTTTATACCAAAACATTGTTATTCTTAAGCATTGTTGTATACCACTCAATTAAAAGTACTATATTTGTGTGTGTGTGTGTGTGTGTGTGTGTGTGTGTGTGTGTGTAAACGTGTGTGTGTGTGTGTGTGTGTGTGTGTGTGTGTGTGTGTGTGTGTGTGTGTGTGTTTAACTTACTCACGGTCTGATCACGTGATGGACTCTTGAAGACCAATCGATACCCTCCCAGAGAGCTTTGATCTCATTTAACTGACCTTTGAGTATACGTGGGACCTCGCCTACCAGTCCCTTCATCTCCCTTCCTCCGGAGGGGACAGCAGCCAATCCTTGTCAGCAGAAGCAGCTTTCGACCTGAGAAAGGCTCGAACCTCGATATACTGTGATGGCAGACTGAGAATTTAACCACAACACCAAGGGAGCATTTTTTTTTATGTGTGTGTGTGTGTGTGTGTGTGTGTGTGTGTGTGTGTAACTGCGGGCATGTGCGTGCGTGCGTGTGGGTGTTATCATCATGTCACAAGAGGTACGCGAGAGACCACTTAGCAGGTAACGCCTCTCGTCATAATTGCTTCGTAACCGTTATCAACAGCAATTATGAGCTAATTACTCGTCGTCCAGCCCCGGCGTAGAGATACCACCGCCTGTGCCCATGACCGACTGCGCCCCCGACAGGCCTACTGGAAACAATTTGTCCAGGTATTTGGTGGTCACAGCGGGGCGCCTCAGCTGTGAGATATTATGGGCCTCGCCGCCCCTCCCTGGCACCCCAACACATGTATGGGGCAGGTGACGCGCCGCCCCGCCCCGCCCCGCCCCTGCCTCAGGAGTCCAGAAAATCAGTGTTAATTTTTTCGTACTGCGACCGCGTTTTATTTCAAGTGTCATCTTCCTGACCAATTTGAAAGCCTCCGAACAATGCCAGGAGCTGTGTGCTTCCCGCCATTTGGTGTTTAGTTGTCTGTACGTAGAAGTGACGATCTGATGCGTATAGTCTGTCGCTACGCAGTGCTGGGGCGTCGTGTGCGTTCAGTGGAGTCTTGCAGTGGGATATGTTTGCCAATTTGTACGCACCAGACCAATTAGCTCTCATAAGAAAAGACACTACACTGGAAAGTTGAATTTTTTTATTAAGTATAATAATGAAATAATATTAAAACGAAATATGTAAACTTCATCAGGACTATATCAATGTTCCTATGCATTGGTTAAAATCACAACAGTAACATCGGTTTCTGATATGACCTACGTGGAAGGAGGCGGACGATAATAAAGCGTATAGGTGGACAACTGCCTCCACACCAAGGATCCGTGGTTTGCTAGGCCCTTTTTTCTGCCCAGGCGATGCGATGATGGCTTCAAATAAGTTAAGGAAGTTGTAGCTTCAGGCAGCGGAGGGCGTCCGTACCCCTGGCTTCCTAGAGGTGTGCCTACCTGGAAATGTACGGAAAACATTTTATCTGAGCATGCCTTTCCTGAAGCCCTAGCGTGGCATAACAAGGACTAGATTTCTTGGATAACAGTGGTTTCATGTTTATTTATTTTTTTTTTTTTTACGTGATCGCTACGGCTTCTCGACCATCACTCTCACTTCACCACCTGCCACCGATCCATCCATCCCTCCACCAACAACCTCCACCCTACGTTTATTTACATCTTCCACTATCAGTCTCTCCCTTCCTCCATCCCTTCACCAACGTCTACCCGTCCACAACATCCACTTCCTCCCACTAATAACTTCCACCCATCGTCCACCCAAAGCTCCACCCTCCCTCCGACACCACCACTCCCCCTACCCCGCCGACCCTTCCTCCCCCCCCCCCCGCCCCCGGCACCGCTCCGCCCTGCCCCGCTCTACACCCGCCCCGCCCCTTATGCCAGGCCATTCCGGGACGGAGGACAAACAAACGAGGCGCCCTGTGACTAGGATTGCCCAGAATAGGAGAAATGAAATTCATTAAAAATTCATGGAGGATCGCGAAGAATGAGTTTTGTGGTAGTACACGATGATAGGATGCTCTCTCTCTCTCTCTCTCTCTCTCTCTCTCTCTCTCTCTCTCTCTCTCTCTCTCTCTCTCTCTCTCTCTCTCTCTCTCTCTCTCTCTCTCTCTCTCGACAGTAAGTTATTAAGTTAAAGATACACTGATATTTTTATTCATTTAGTCTTAAGATGCACTGACGAGCTGACAATCTCCTATCCCTGCGATGCGCGGCTCACGTCACACCCGGGAGGCTGAAGACAACACCCAGCAAGAGTATTTACACTTCTCGTACATATCATTATGCTCTGAAGTTGATTTTCACCGCCGCGAGTGCACGTATTCCGGGATTAATTCACACATCTCGGTACAGATCAGGCATAAATGGCTACATAGAAGTACGGTATATTTGGGGACATCCGCTGTAGCTGAGCGTGGCCTCGGTATACATATCCGTCGCATTGGTCCTTGAGCCTGTAGTGGCTACGAACCCATCACCGCGGGACACGAGCCAGCGTGACATCCGAGGTATCTCAGTTTGGCTTCCCCAGGTTTCCCCAGGTGCCCATTTATCAACCATCCCGAAAGGTGGAATGAACAGCTGGGTGAGTTGCACGCCGACCGGCCACGGCAGGATTCGAAACTTGATAATTCCTGTATCCTTTTTCCTGCATCTTAATCTTACCTGGAACTGCAAGTTATTTTGTTACTTTTTTGCAATCGTTGGGCCTTAAAGTCAAGATTCTGGCTATGCAGCAGGTTTCAATTCACCTTACTTTTCTTCGTAAATTCGACAGCAAATCAATTAAAAATAGAGCCATTTTAAGAGGAAAACACTTTACAACACTGCCAAAAGTATGTCATTACTGGTGTCAAAAATATCAAGTGGCATAAACTACTGTTAAAGAAACATGGAATGTAGATATCAGTTTCAAAGTTGGACAGGAAGTGTTTACAATCACTGGCGGTGAGCTGCACTGCACGGCGACGAGGGACATCACGTGTACGAATTGGCTCACTGAAAATATCAAGGCTAGTTAGGAGGGACGCTGTTCAGTGAGCTAACAAGTGTGTCACACGAGGCACGTTCTGTGAGTATTCGGCTGGAATTACTTAAAACTACGTGAGAAATGAACTAGAAGGATTGTCAAGAGTGAGGGCTGACGCAGCGCATCCAAGGCGTCGCCCTACCACTCTGCTATACTTGATGGCGGCCATTTATTTATGGAAATAGCAATTGAGGTAATACAGTGTTTTCAGAGGCATTGTGATGACATTAATATTAGGGAACAAAAGTATTGTAGGAACTCGGCCCCAGAAAGTAGTACAAAACACGAGTATACCGCCGCTAGCAGACAGCTGAGGTGGCGCGTTTACACTTTACCGACTCCTCTGTTATGCTAATCGTGGCGGAAATTCCCTTCTCCCTCGGCGATACACGCAGGGATGGCGCAACACCCCCGGCAATCAAAGAGCTTCACGGCCGCTAAGTATAGGGCAAACTTCCCTGGTCATTAAGTCCAACCCTCCACTCGCCGGCAGCCTCGGGGCGGTCATTTGTCCTGCATCCTAATACCCATGATCGGGCACCGCAGCCCCTCCATGCGGCCCCGGTGAGCCTGGGCCACCCCGGGCCCTGGAGAGGAAAGACTGGCACACGTAGCTTTGTAGTCCTTTAAAGCTGAGATATTTTTTTAAAGAAAACAATAGTGTTTACTATTTTTCTCGAGAAGCAGCACAAATAGTATGCAGTGTAGTCCGTCTCTTACTTTTGAACAGGCTAAAGAATGAAACCGACTTAGTTATGCAGCGTGCGTGTATGATGTATCCCTCAATCTTCGCCGTAATGGTGAGTTGCTACGTGCTCGACGTCGATATTCCGAAACAGGCAATGTGGAGGTTGGGATGATGGTAGCAATGCGCCAGACGATGACGAGTTATGTCAGTGTCTGCATACTTGTTTTAGTCATGGGTGTATCGGGACGCAAGGCTGGTCTGGGGAAGTACATGGTAGCCCATACATGGTTTGAAAAGGTTCGGACAATGACATAGTGCGTAGAGTCGTGTGGCGTAAGTTCGTGTGTGGTGGCGCTTCACATCATGATGCATTGCAGGTCGTCCCAACACTAACGTATACTTAATCTGCCTCCCCCTCACCCCATCTTTCCTTTCCCCCAGGACGGTGTCGTCAGCGGGGGTCCTGGGCGCCCACCTGCTGTGCTTGCGGGTGCCCGGCCTCACGCCCCGCCAGAGCCGCATCTGTACGCGGGCGCCTGACGCCATAGTGGCCATCAGTGAAGGTGCGAGGGCGGGCCTGCGAGAGTGCCAGCGGCAATTCCAGCATCATCGGTGGAACTGCTCCCTCGCGTCTACCAGCAGCAGCGCGTTCGGCCACATCGTTCTTGTGGGTCAGTTAATATTGGCTGGCGAGGTTTCATCCATGCTTTTCTAAACTACACATTTCAGACATTGATTGATATTATGCAGCTTGTATGGCACTTACTAACACAAAGATGGAAGCGAGCACCGTGACAGTAACACCCTCGTTCTCACTCGTCAGGATGTTACTTGTACTTCCGTCGCTCAGGATCATATGTAATAATCATAATATAAGAGTAAGGCGATATAGTCATTCATGTTTCTGGGCTTCTAAAACTCCAGATGAACCTCTTAAAGTAGCCTGAGCTGCACGTACTGCATTGCATCCCTGACCATTAGGCTGTCGTGGAGGGGAAGGTATATGTAACCTTTCTCCGCACTTGAGCATGGGATTAACCCTTGCGACATATCAGCAAGCCACCCCCGCTCCCAGAGGCTCTCAGCGACCGTGTTCCCATTATTCTCCCGCCGCCGGGCAAGGGTGAGCACACAGCGCCCCACAAGGGTTGCTTCGTCCCCTCAACACGTGCGCACCGTTCCTTTTCACGTCTCTTTAACTGCTCCCTGCCTGAGCCCCTGCTCCCCCTACTTATCTCCTTCTTTGCCCTAAGCTCTATTTGTTTACGCAATAGCATGTAATCCTCGTTGTGTACCAACTGTCATTTTTGTTCTCTAAAACCCAATTCAAAGGTCCATTAGCCTGGTAAGATCCCCCCAGGACATGGTCAGCTTGCCATATTTCTTCACTGAACAACACTCTTCTCGTAAACCTTCCTACAAGATGAGCAGGATTCTTATGAGTGTTTACCAACTACGTGTCCGTGTTCATGTAACTTTCAACTTGCTCAAAACTCCTCTCGAAGATGATCTGCAGACCGATTTACTGCGTGACATGTTCACTATTCAGGGACTAGCCTGCACCCCCTCGTTGTGAAAGCGTTGTGGACAGTCAATGAAGAAAGTCTTTTGTGCCACCAGTCTTAACAATCAGTTACGGTACATTCTCCTGGATGATCCTTTTCTAACGGAGGGAATCTGGCACAAAAGCCACCAATGAGGCTCGCTGCCCGCGGACATTATCTTACAAAAACCAAGGGGAGTGAGTTGAGCAGGGCAGGATGGGGCCCCGGACTGAACCAGATCATTTGTCGCATCACGAAGCCTGTATGGCCGGGGACAAGAAAACACCCGCCCTGCCATCCGCCCGGTGGCGTAGTTTGTGCTGGGGGCGCAGCTCCTCTTTCAGTGGCAGATGCACATTAACTGAACACATTAACTATGAACGCTAAAGTTCATGTATGTTTTCACATTTTCAGACAACTTTTACAGCATTCGTAAGATGCAAAATATATAAATGCTGGGTCTTTCTGAGTTCACTCTCGACTTCCGCCAGCGCTGGCCAAACCCATCTCTGAGGGGAGGGGAGGGAGCCAGTGTGTGGTCAGCGTGGCCATCATTGCACCGAAAGTAAAATTTATTAGTAACAAATGTCATGCCTTGAAGGAGCTAGTTGGGTGAGGATCAAAAGTGGCCGCCCGTCAACCTAACTAAAGAAAATAATAGAAAAAAAACGCATAATCATCTTCACCTATAGTAACGTGTGTGTGTGTGTGTGTGTGTGTGTGTGTGTGTGTGTGTGTGCCAGATGGGCTGCCCCCCACGCGGCCAAATGCCAACTCGAGAAACCGGAAAGTAAATGCGGATGAAAAGAAGAAAATATAAGCATATATACTAAAAAAAAATGTAATATATATATATATATATATATATATATATATATATATATATATATATATATATATATATATATATATATATATATATATATATATATATATATATATATATATATATATATATATATATATATATATATATATATATATATATATATATATATATATATATATATATATATATATATATATATATATATATATATATATATATATATATATATATATATATATATATGTATATATATATATATATATATATATATATATATATATATATATATATATATATATATATATATATATATATATATATATATATATATATATATCTATATTTTTTTTTTTTTCATGATCACTAATTAGATATATTCATAAGTTACCGCATATAATTCTAATATGTTTATTGAAAATGTACATTATTAATACTGAATGGACATAACCGTTTTACAGACTAAGTAAAAACAATACAATTGTGGAATGTATTGATAATCTTTACTCACGATATTTTATTTTATATGATTTTTTTTTTTCATGTTAAACAAGCGAAAGGCAAAGAAACACAAGAGCAACAGGGTTGAACTGGTAGCGACGATAAATCACTGGCCCTGGTGTGAGGAGTCGCTGCGCGGGGAAGTACTGCACTCCTTGCCGTGTAATTTACCCGCGGCCTGATCACGAGCTAGACTCGCCAGCGCCAGCAAGTACCCTCCCGACCAGAGCAAGGCTCATTAGTCGATCTCTGAGTACTGGTGGGACCTTCACACACCACACATCGGATCCCCTTTGCTCAACGGAGGATAGTAATTACTCTTCGTCAGTGGAAAAATCCCGTTTTGAGCGGGGCTCGAACCGCCTTCTGCCGGGCCACGAAGCCAGGCAGCACACAGCTTTATCACTAAGCTACCGAAGCGGTGTGTGTGGGGGGGGCGTGTGTGTGTGTTTATGTGTGAGAGAGAGAGAGAGAGAGAGAGAGAGAGAGAGAGAGAGAGAGAGAGAGAGAGAGAGAGAGAGAGAGAGAGAGAGAGAGAGAACCAGAACGGTTACTGAACAAGGAAGTCAACGGAAACGCAGTCAGGCAAAACAGAGAGAGAGAGAGCGAGAGAGAGCGCGAGAGAGCGACAGCGAGAGAGAGAGAGAGCAAGCGAGAGCGGAGGGGGGGCTCTTTTTCTTGTTTGTCCGCCAGCCTATTCTTGTCTCTTCGTATGACTACGTCGAGATAACTGCCTTTTTGCCTGTCTGCGTCTCCGTCTATTTCCTCTCTCTCTCTCTCTCTCTCTCTCTCTCTCTCAGAACAAAGAGCGAAATACTCTCCTCCCTCACTACCGTATTCAATATGTTCTTGCGACAAGGCATCGTCCCTTCGGATTGGAAAAGGCTAACGTGACACCGATTTTTAAGAAAGGAGACAAAAAAAAAATACCAGGTAACTACAGACCCATTAGTCTAACTTCAATTGTAGGTAAGCTACTCGAGAGCATAATTAGAGACAAAATTGTGAGTTACCTCGAAAGCCACTCATTAATTGGGGATTCACAACATGGCTTCCGTAACAAAAGATCCTGCCTGTCAAACCTACTGACCTTTTATAACGATCTCTTCTCAATTTATGACGTAACCAAATCAGTGGACGTAGTCTATCTTGATTTCCAGAAAGCGTTTGATAAAGTCCCACATCATAAATTACTTTATAAATTAAAGCAAATAGGCACTGACGGTCAAGTAAACCAATGGATCGCGAATTGGTTGAGCAACAGACAACAAAGAGTTGTGATTGACGGATTTAACTCAGAGTGGGCGCCGGTCAATAGTGGCGTCCCTCAGGGCTCGGTTCTTGGCCCAGTGCTCTTCATTATTTACATCAACGACGTGGATGTTGGACTCAATAATCGCATTAGTAAATTTGCAGACGACACAAAGATTGGTAAATCGGTTCTCACTGACGAAGACAGGCAAAGCCTCCAAGAGGATTTGCACAAAATTTCAGCTTGGTCGGATAAATGGGAGATGCCCTTTAACGTAGACAAGTGCCAGGTCCTTCAAGTTGGAACAAAAAATAAGAAGTTCGATTACGATGTACGCGGCGTTAAACTCACAAGCGTTCAATGCGTTAAGGACCTGGGGATTAAAATCGCGTCAAACCTCAAATTCTCACATCAATGCATCGATGCAGCAAATAAAGCGAACAGAATGTTGGGCTTCATTAAAAGAAACTTTTTATTCAAGAATAAAGATGTAATACTTCCGCTCTACAATAATTTAGTCAGACCCCACTTGGAATATGCGGTACAGTTTTGGTCTCCCCACCATGCAAAGGACATTGCTAAACTAGAAGGTGTTCAGCAACAAAAATGATCCCTTCCTTGCGCAACAAATCCTACGAAGAAAGGCTTTCCACCCTTAACATGTTCTCTCTTGAGAAACGTCGCCTCCGAGGAAAACTGATCGAATATTTTAAAATACTTAATGGTTTCACGAATGTAGACAGAACAAAATTGTTTATGATCGATGACACTTTGCGAACGAGGAACAATGGCACAAAACTCAAATGTAGATAAGTAAATTCAGACTGCACCAAATTTTTCTTCACCAACGTTGTAGTGCGAGAATGGAATAAGCTCCCACCATCAGTGGTCCAGTGTAACACGATTGACTCCTTTAAAAACAAGCTCGACCGTCACTTCCTTGAGCTTAATATTAACTAGAGTAGAAAAGCAACGTTTTGGAGCCATCTGATTAATGTAAAATCACTTAGGTTTAAGGACAGACCACCTAGTCTGGACCATGGGGTCTGTGTGGTCTGATTTTTTTATGTAAATCTATGTAAATCTCTCTCTCTCTCTCTCTCTCTCTCTCACACACACACACACACACACACACACACACACACACACACACACACACACACACACACACACGTCACAATATTGTATCTCGCACGCTTATCTCCTTCGTTAACTTTGTACAAACACATTCCGCAGTTTTCGTTTTAGCCGCAGGACACTTCTGCACAAATTTCAACTTCTTCCCATTGGCAGGCCACTCTTGCCGCTGTCGAGCTTTTTATTCAGCACAAGTCCACACACAGCCCAGCTTAGTACGCGTAAACCAACGTAAAGAGGTTTAGAGTGACGTTAAAATTCATATACTGACTCAGTCTGAAAGTTGTTTGTCCGTCTGTTTTTTTTTTTACTTCAGAACTTTTGGCACGTTAACGCAGCCATACTGAAGCATATTTTAAGACCTTGCCAATTGGATGTGGACGCGATTAATTTTAGTTAGGCTTATTTAAAATAAACATGTATGTAAGCTTGCAATATATTACGTTAGTCGTGTTTGACTTTCTTTTATACAGATGGATATAAACAGTGCTTGGACTAAATATATCAGTGATGGATACACACTGGCTTCCAACAGCTGAAATAGGTTAGTTATGTCTTGAGAAAAAAATATTTTAAAGGTATTTTCAATGCAAAATGCAATACTGAAAAGTATATCAAATGCACTGTTTTCAAATTCGACACAGAAGAAAACGCAACTTGTGAAATTATTACGATGGTGTCTTTTATTCAGATCCGTTTCAAAACGTAGGAAAACATAAGGATAAACATTCAGAAAAAAACATCATGATGTACTTACACACACACACACACACACACACACACACACACACACACACACACACACCTATTTATGAGATTCAGAAGATAAGGTTAGTTTTATGGTTTCTGCACCAGCAAGGGGAGGGAGGTGGTTTTCCTTAAGAGCGCAACTTTGGGCAGAACTCATTTTTATCCCAACAATGAGAATTGCACGCATCTCTCCAAGACCACTGATGACGGCTTTTAGTCTGAAATGTCTATCACGCATTTTTATCGACCATTCCTTCTGTGTAGTTAAATAACTGTTCGCCTTGACACGAATCCAAGTATCTTTTAATATTTGTCTCTACAGCAGCATTAATTTTCCGGTTTCTGAACACGACAGCGCAGATAAATCAAGGAGTGTGCGTGCGTTAAACGCCTCCTCAAAAGGCATAATAACTCCTCCCGCCTGTGTGTGCGTGGGTAGAATAGGCGCACCTAACAATACCATAGCCGATCCAGGATTCAGGACGTTTCCTAAGTTAAAGAAGATAATGTTATACTTGTATTTCGTAAAGAATCCTTATAACCAAAAACTAGCTAAGATTATGAGTATTCTTTTTTTAACACAACATTCAATAAACAACAGAACAATAATATGAAAATACGTATAGCTACCGTTGCCAGATTGTCGTACTCAGAGCATAGTATTTAACGGTGTTTGACGCCTAACTATTGCCAATAAACATCAGAATCTTACTCTTTTGACGATAACTATAAATTAGTTTCGTTTTTGGAGCCCAAAAGACAGTTTTGGGGCAGGAAGTCGGGAAATATAATCGGCTGAGTACGACAATCTGGCAATAATCTGTGGTCGAGGCAGCAGCAGCGGGTATCAGATACCTAAAATAGCATACTTTTACTGCGCAAAGCAGGTGATATCACTTATTGTGACTTCGTGAGCTTTCATATTTATCTATATGTGTATATTTCATGGTGGCAGAATTTAAATTACTAGTTTAATTTTTACTAGTGACACGAATTTGTGTCTGTTTATCACAATAGAATTTCACTCTAATAGGTAAATCAGACTCCACAGAAATGTTACCAGTGTGTGTATGAATGAATACAAAGATAAGCACATACCTTGATTTAACTCTAGGATGTCTCGTGGATCATTAATAAATAAAAAACAAAATATCCGGCTAAACTATCCTTCAGCCATTACCTTTGATGGCGTCCAAAAAACAGTCCCTCCGCCAGGTTTTTACCCACATTTGGTCATGTCAGGTGCGCCTATTAGCAACACCAAAGGCGACGGGGAAAAAAAAAATTACGAGTCTGCAAGTACTGCGATGTTTACTTCCCTCACAACATCGACCACCTGGAAAATTTCATCACTATTTGTTTGCCACATTAGCTTTGCGCTTTTGTGCCCTGCGCCACGCTTCTTCACCGAGGCGTTAAATGGTCGCGCAAACTAACATGCAGGATCGAAACTCACTCCATGTTTACTTAATACCGATGGGCTTTTATAGACTGCATAATACAACAACCTATAGGGGCTTAATAAACAAACGCTATATTTTTTTGTTTGTTTAGGACAGTAAAGGCTTGCGTGCACCACAACCTACGCGCTGTCTGCTGTGATGCTGAACGAGACACAAGAGGCGATAATGAGAGTATTAGCCGAAAGGAAAATGAGAGGAAGAAAGCATTATGGGACGTATTACTAAATGCAAGATGGCGCCTCTATAAACACTCGCCTGCGCCAGAACGGGCTGGGCCGACCATCAGGCCCCACCTGGAGGAAGCCTTGGGCCGACCATCAGGCCCCACCAGGAAGATACCTACCGGCGCAACAGGCAACGACGTAAAAAAAATAAATAAATAAATAAAATAAAATAAAAAATTGGCGCTTAAGTTCGCCTATTTGACAAGTCTTTCCAAATACTTTTTGGGCATTTCCAGTAGTTTTTTTACCCTGGTGGTAGTTTGACCCTTCTTCTGTACCATGAACCTAAATAAATACTCATTAGAGCCCGATTGCCTCCCTCTTTGACCTTTAGAAATAGTTGATGTTAGAGGCGAAAGTGTCTTATAATACCAACCTATGACCCTTTACCACGGGTACCTACTGAAGGTGGAGTGGAGGCCCTGAGGGACGCCGAGCTCCTTCAAGAGGGTGGAACGTAACTCACTGTGATGCACTGCAACAATTTACAAAGGTTATAAGAAACACTTCCTAGGCTGCCCTAACCAGATAGCACGGTGGTCGGGTTGTAAATACTCCTCGGTTTTTTTTTTTTTGTTTTTTTTTTTTTTTTACAGCATAGGAGACAGTTCAAGGGCACACAAAAAGCAAACATTAATGAAAAAAAAAACCCGTTACTCACTGCTCCTAAAAAGAATCCAAAGAGGTGGCCGAAAGATAGGTCAGTTTTGGGAGGAGAGGTGTCCTGATACCCTCCTCTTGAAAGAGTTTAAGTCGTAGGCAGGAGGAAATACAGATGAAGGAAGATTGTTCCAGAGTTTACCAGCGTGAGGGATGAAAGAGTGAAGATGCTGGTTAACTCTTGCATAAGGGGTTTGGACAGTATGGGGATGAGCATGAGTAGAAAGTCGAGTGCAGCGGGGCCGCGGGAGGGGGGGAGGCATGCAGTTAGCAAGTTCAGAAGAGCAGTCAGCGTGGAAATATCGATAGAAGATAGAAAGAGAGGCAACATTGCGGCGGAATTTAAGAGGTAGAAGACTATCAGTATGAGGAGGAGAGCTGATGAGACGAAGAGCCTTAGCCTCCACTCTGTCCAGAAGAGCTGTGCGAGTGGAGCCCCCCCACACATGAGATGCATACTCCATACGAGGGCGGACAAGGCCCCTGTATATGGACAGCAACTGTGCAGGGGAGAAGAACTGGGGGAGACGGTACAAAACGCCCAGCCTCGAGGAAGCTGATTTAGTAAGAGATGAGATATGAAGTTTCCAGTTGAGATTTTGAGTTAAGGATAGACCGAGAATGTGTAGTGTTGAGGAAGGTGATAGCTGGGTGTTGTCAAAGAATAGGGGATAGTTGTTTGGAAGATTGTGTCGAGTGGATAGGTGGAGAAACTGTGTTTTTGAGGCGTTGAAGGACACCAGGTTCTTCTTGCCCCAATCGGAAATAATAGTAAGGTCTGAGGCTAAGCGTTCTGCAGCCTCCAGCCTTGAGTCGTTAAGTTCCTGAAGGGTTAGTCACCATAAGACATGGGGCGGTACTATAGCACCTCGACACACTCCGCATCCCAAACTCCACCACCACCACCGCCACTACCATAAACACCTCCGCCAACACCACTCTATCACCCCTACCGCACAGACCACCATTTCGACACCATCCCCACCACCATCATTGCTACATCGTCCCTACCACTACACCTCCACCACCATCACTGCTACACCGTCCCTACCACAACACCTCCACCACCATCACTGCTACACTGTCCCTACCACTACACCTCCACCACCATCACTGCTACACCGTCCCTACCACTACACCTCCACCACCATCACTGCTACACTGTCCCTACCACAACACCTCCACCACCATCACTGCTACACCGTCCCTACCACAACACCTCCACCACCATCACTGCTACACCGTCCCTACCACAACACCTCCACCACCATCACTGCTACACTGTCCCTACCACAACACCTCCACCACCATCACTGCTACACTGTCCCTACCACTACACCTCCACCACCATCACTGCTACACTGTCCCTACCACAACACCTCCACCACCATCACTGCTACACTGTCCCTACCACAACACCTCCACCACCATCACTGCTACACCGTCCCTACCACAACACCTCCACCACCATCACTGCTACACCGCCCCTACCACAACACCTCCACCACCATCACTACTACACCGTCCCTACCACAACACCTCCACCACCATCACTACTACACCGTCCCTACCACAACACCTCCACCACCATCACTGCTACACAGTCCCTACCACAACACCTCCACCACCATCACTACTACACCAACCCCTACCACAACACCTCCACCACCATCACTGCTACACCGTCCCTACCACAACACCTCCACCACCATCACTTCTACACCGTCCCTACCACAACACCTCCACCACCATCACTGCTACACCGTCCCTACCACAACACCTCCACCACCATCACTACTACACCAACCCCTACCACAACACCTCCACCACCATCACTGCTACACCGTCCCTACCACAACACCTCCACCACCATCACTGCTACACCGTCCCTACCACAACACCTCCACCACCATCACTGCTACACCGTCCCTACCACAACACCTCCACCACCATCACTGCTACACCGTCCCTACCACAACACCTCCACCACCATCACTACTACACCAACCCTGACCACAAACATCAACACCATCATCACTACACCAACCCCTACCACAAGCACCTCAGCCAGCACCCAGGCCTACCGGCCTCTTGCAGACTCCTACGTTCTTATGTTCTTATATAATAAAGGCAGTCAGCTTAGGATATTTTATTTTTTTTGTTCATGGGAAAAAAAACGAAAGTGTTATGAACCTATAAGGGAGTAATCAGAACCTGGAGGGAGTACAGGAAGCTCAGATCGCTTCCCAGGATGAAATCACTCTAGAGTGATTTCAACTTGGGTCCAGATCACTCTAGAGTGATTTCATCCTAGGTCCAGATTACTCTAGAGTGATTTCATCCTAGGTCCAGATTACTCTAGAGTGATTTCAACCAGGTCCAGACTACTCCTGAGGGATTTTAATCAGGGGAGTGATCTGAACCTCCTACACCGGTGTGTTGTCCCGAGGCAGTGGTGGTCAGCCCCAGTCTTGGTCCCAGCCAGCGTGCGTGGTATTTTTTTTTTTTACTACTTGGCTCATGCATCCCGGTGTTTCCTTTGGCAGAAGGCGTGGTAGGTAGGGCTACAAACAGAATGTGAGTGATCTTAATTGACGATGGCTGATAAATCGTTAGCCGACGGCGGGACTCAGCGAAGGACCCCCCAACCTTCACCTGCACCGCCTCTGTAAAGTGTGTGTGTGTGTGTGTGTGTGTGTGTGTGTGTGTGTGTGTGTGTGTGTGTGTGTGTGTGTGTGTGTGTGTGTGTTACATATTTTCAAGAGCAGGCGGTGGCTGGGTGGGTTACGTGCGGGTGCGATGTCGTGGAAGACCCGGGTTCAAGTCCCGCCCGCCGCTACAAGCTGACAGTTTCTAGTCATAACCAAGTGACCAAAGTCTACCCATATACTTTCCTGAAGACCATCTATCAACCTGGACTCTAGCGAAACTCTCTATAGAGGATCAAGTGGAGCTCCGCGGGGCAGCATGAGCCAAGCATAAATGGCGCCACCAAAACACTTGCCTGTGCCACCAACGGGCTGGGGCCGACCAACAGGGCCCAGCATGAAATCCTACCGGTGCTATGGGCCAAGCATAAATAAAAATCAATAAAGTAAATAAATAGATAAATATATAAAATAAAAAATATGAGTCCTATTCGGTTCACCATCCTATCCAAAATTTTCACCTAACGCCCTGGAGAAAGTCAGCCCTCAGAGTACATTCAAGCATCACATCACATCACAAATTCACATAAAAATCTTACTAATTTCAAATACGTCAAGGCAGCAAGTGTAATTTTAACCCGCAGCTTTTTATCCTCGGATATGAAAGCCGCACCTAGCCCTCTCGTCCCCTAACCTCCATTGACGGCCGAGATGCTGTTCGCCGTGACCACAAATGTTTCCATGACGAATCCAGCAATATTCTGTGTACATCCAAGGCAGAGGCGTCACCTGTGCACTGTTGCAGGTGTTTGGAGGCAACCTGGACAAGCACACGGAGCGGCGCCACTACCTCAACTCCCCCTTCAAGGCCCGCTACGTTCGCCTGCACCCCCAGCGCTGGAGGAAGTCCATCGCGTTGTGCGCCGCCCTCATCGGCTGCCCACACAAAGGGGACTGCGGCGAGGGCTTCTTCCGCGTCCCGCCCGATACCAGCTGCGGTGAATGTGTCTGGCTTGTATTTTAGTAGGGGTAAGTATTTAGCAGGGGCAAGTATTTAGCAGGGGCAAGTATTTAGCAGGGGCAAGTATTTAGAAGGGGCAAGTATTTAGACCGTAGATAGGGGCATTAGGCAGGGGTAGGATTATCTATGCCCGTGTCTCTGTCTGTTTGAGTGTTAATATATTTGAAAATACTAAATCTCTGCTAAAATATATGTGGGATGGTGGGATTGATGATGATTTGGTGGCACGGGGGTGGAGATGAGGCTCAGTGCAGTGTGGTGGCGCGAGACAGTTGTTGTGGCGGTGCTAGCCCCTGGTCCAAAGTGGGTCGTGTAACAGGTGATGGCGGGGGGCAGGTGCAGTGGTGCCGAAAGATTATTCAGGTTACAGGCTTAGTAGTGATTGCCAAGTCCTGGTTATTAATAATAGGGAAGGGTGGATTCTGCTCGGCTAGGAGATGGTGGTTGAGGGAGCTTCTGCACAGCCTTGAAGGGGGGGCCGGGGGGGGGGGTGGCGTGCATCGTATTCCACCTGAGTGACGAGGCTCCAACATTGCACTGCCACATGAATGCATCTATGCCAGTATCAGGGTGGGCGGACGGGCGTACCCTGGGGACCTCGGCGTGTCGGCAGGGCGGGTGGACGGGGTAGATGGGCGACATACTCAACAATCGCTATGTATCTTCTTCGACCATACCAGCACTGCACTCTGACTGTCACCGTATTTTCACTGCATTACACAGAATGTTCTTTGGAATATTGGTGGGCTCCTTTAAAAAACTAGTTGAGAGGTGAGGGTGGGGGAGGGGGAGAGGGTCAACAAGCACCACACACGAAAACAGATTCCTATACCCCCCACCCCCCCTTCAGCATTGCGTCCCAAGTCTATATAGGTGTCAGTTTAGCCCTGCGCCGTCCTCAGACTTAAATGGGCGCGTTGTCATTAAGTTGTCGATGCCCCTGTTCGATGACAGGCGTCCCAAATGATAGTTTACCACTTGCAGGAGATTGCCGTTTAGAACTGTGTATGGTTATGTGCCAGCGGAAGCGTCGCGGTAGTGGTTTTCAGCGGAATGGGTAACGCAATACTTGTGTTTTACTGTAGCGTCCTCTAGTCAGCCGCCTATAATCAGTCTTCAAGCGAAGTTAGAGATACGTACCTGCCCAGGAACTTTTGTCTTGAAACGTACGAGTTTGGCTGATAAGTATTTAATCCCCGGGTCCAGAGCGTTAGTTAAAACACACAAAAACCTGGCATCTATATTTTCTTGTTAATTAGCTTTCTCTTAAAGATGAAGAAGCGTGGCCGATATAGTATTTTTGAGACAAGCAAGCGAGGTTTAAGATGAGGCATACTCCCTTCCTCGGCGCAGGTCTTGTGTTTAAAGTGAGTCTGGCAACCCCTCGTGCCGGCGGGACCCTCAGTGAGCTTCAACACGTATATTAATCCAATTATGCCAATCTTTGCACGTCACCTGTCATCCGCAGAGTCTGATCGTGATGTATACAGGCTCCGCACCCTTAAAAGTCCGTGTATTCATGATAATTACACGCTACAATTTGACATGTAGAAATATAAAATCTAAGCGGGGTACAATCATCGACTTGACTAACGTATTCGGCACCAGCTGAGTGAGGATCGCGCCGAGTTTACTTATATTTACTAAGCTGCTTTTTTTTGCTGTCGATGTGTTATGTACGTGTCAGGTTAAGGTCTCGTTGATCAGTGGCAGAGGAAGCCCTGGGCGTCATTGTAAACATGGCAGTAATTGTAATTATAGCAGGAGACTCGGTACCTCCCTCACCTGCCATTCGACACCGGCAATCAACATCCGCCTGCCTCCCACTACTTATTATTCCTTCTCCTTCTACTCCCCCTCCTCCTCCTCTCCACTTTTCGTTTTCTTTTTAATTTCTTTATTTCTTCTTCTTCTTCTTCTTCTTCTTCTTCTTCTTCTTCTTCTTCTTCTTCTTCTTCTTCTTCTTCTTCTTCTTCTTCTTCTTCGTCTTCTTCTTCTTCTTCGTCTTCTTCTTCATCCTCATCCACTTTTGCGTCCACTCCCGCTCTCTTCCCCTCCCCTTCTCCCTCCAAACTCGTCCACATCGTCTTTCTCCTTTAGTCCCCCATAAAATGAAAAACAAAAACAACAACGTATGGGTGGGACTCGGCAGAAAGGAGGGCGGAGTCGTGTCGAGGCGGAGGACACGCGAGATCATCTTTATGACACCCTATCCAAGATCTATAATATGCCCGTATCTTGGCTATGTGGTGAGGAGCGCCCTGGAGCACCACCTCACGTCAGCCTTTCCACATGCACACTGACGTCATCATCATCACCATCATCTTCTTCAGGCATTATTAGTTAACTGTTCGACTTTCCCAAACGTTCTCTACCTCTATCTGATGTTAGTGTACTTCATCCTGCTCAAGCAAATGTTCTTAATGTAATCTATCATGGTCTTTGGTCTGCCCTAATTTCTACGTTTGGGTTGCAACGCTGTCACTTTCCCTGTCCATCTGTTGCCATTTTTGCGTATTACACGGCCTGTCCAGTTCCTTTTCTTATTCCTGATTCTCTTTAAATACTCTCTGAATGTTCTTTACTAAAATATTACCTACATTTTTTTGTTTGTAGTTGACCGACTTTTCCTGGATCATATTAAGTTTACGAGTGAATCTGGCATTTTTTCTGGAGTTTGTGGACGAGGGAATTACTATCGATGAAAAGAAGACGTGACCCATAAGGCGAAGATTTAGAAGTTGGATTTCTTTTAATGGGACAAGGTATACTACCGTTACACTCTAGTCTATATTGTATCTTTTATTTTCAGGCTGTGACACGATGAAGATTTTTTTTTTTATGCGCCTACGACCTACCGTTAGCTATAGCTGCCATACGTTCTTACCAACTATACCAAAACTAAAACACGACCTACCGTTATCTGTAGTCGTTCTTGCTTTCATCATAGTGTGAGTGTTACGGGTCCATAACAAAGTTAGTCCCGTGAAAGCCGTGGAGAGGAACTGTAGGTCTATGAAATGGAGCGTTGTAGGTCTATATAAAAGGAGCATTGTTGGTTTATATAAAAGGAGCATTGTAGGTCTATATAAAAGAGGAAAATTGTCTGCCGTTCTTTACTTCCTTTTCTCTCCCTTCTCTGACACAGTAAACTCTGGTCTTTATTAAAACATTTCCCTTCTAACACACGTGGACGGTATAAACTTTGAACTCTACTGGAACATTTTACTTTGGCATCCACATAACGCGAGGAGAGAGGACGTGCCTTCTCTTCCTGTTGAGGTTCAGTGGAGGGGGAAGCTATTACGGAGAACAGGAATGAGGCCTTAGGCGTATCTCTCCAGCCATCTCTTAAACGGCGTGGGCGGAACAGGGTGGCCAGGGAGGGACGAGAGCATGGCCAGGGTGAAGGGGAACAGTTAACCCCACAACCTCACCCCTCCCCACCCCTTCCACGGACCCTCCACCCCCCTTCCCCGGATCCTCCCCAAGAACATCCCAGGCAGATAAGGCGAGATACAGATTAATAGGAGATATAATAATTTCCATGTGTTAAGTGGTTTTGTCCTCTCTCTCTCTCTCTCTCTCTCTCTCTCTCTCTCTCTCTCTCTCTCTCTCTCTCTCTCTCTCTCTCTCTCTCTCTCTCTCTCTCTCTCTCTCTCTCTCTCAAACACTACATACATACATACGAACACACACAAAGACACAGTAAATGACACACGCCCCCCCCCCCCCTCTCCCCCCTCACGCTGCATACATTCATACATACTTACAAATACAGACCTCACACACTCCCCCTCGCTTCCCCTCTCCTCCTCAGACCACATACATACATACATACATACATCCCATTCACACCCACAAACACATACGCCCCCCCCTACCCCCTACTTCCCCCACCTCAGACACCACATACATGCATATTTACATACATACATACATACATACATACATACATACATCCCGTCCACCCGCAGCCTCGACTCGCCTCCCGCGCCTCCACTTAGCGAAGGTTTCCGCCACATTTATCGCAATCAGGGCCACACTTTACTCATTACGCGCTCCGTGGCATCCTTTTCTCGCCGCCTCGAAGGCCACGTAAAGTTTGCTGCGGATGATGAGCGACGAATATAAAGTTTTAAGCCTGAAAAATGGGAAGTTACGGATGGACCCGGAGTTAGTTTGATTTCTTGTTTTTCTTGCTCCTTTGTTTTTGCTGTTATTATTGAAGGGATTGGTTCGGATTAAGGAGATGTGACGGAGTGCAGAAGTTATGTGGGAAGTTCAGGATTACAAGTGGAGGATTCTTTTTTTGTTTGTTTGTTTGTTTTCTCCCCAGAGTTAGTTATAAGTCTTTGCTCCTTTGTTTTCGCTATTACTATTGAAGGGATTGGTTCGGGTTAAGGAGATGTGACGGAGTGCAGGAATTAAATAGGAGGTTCATTATCACAAGTGGAGGATTATTTTTTCTTGTGTGTTTGTTTGTTTTTACGTCTACGTCTATACTGCCGGTAGACTTGCAATTATCTTTCTTATCAATTATTATCAAT
This sequence comes from Eriocheir sinensis, assembly GCF_024679095.1. Lineage (NCBI taxonomy): Eukaryota > Metazoa > Arthropoda > Malacostraca > Decapoda > Varunidae > Eriocheir > Eriocheir sinensis. The sequence continues at coordinate 158,384 of NW_026112252.1, forward strand.
CTTGCTTGCTATTATAACCATTCATCATTACTAGCATCATCACCACCATCTTCCCGCTTCTCTTACTTGTAGGGGCGGGGAGAGGGACGGGGAGGAGGGGTTAAAGTATAATGATAATGGAAGTAAAGCCGCGCAATTGTTTCCCTAGTAGCGATTCCAGATACTTACCTCAATGAAAAAATACACTTCTTCGTTAATAGCAAATAGGAGACAAGGAAATCTGGACATCACTTACTGAAAACAAAAATAATCGGGCTCTCTGGTCGAACGAAGGAGTGAACAAGAAGGCGCGTAGTAATGATATCCAAACTCCGGCAGGTTGATTATAATAAAGCTCACTAGTCATGCCCTCTCGTTTGTTTATGCTTTTCCACAAGTTCATGATATATTTGTATGTTCATTATGGTAGTCCACTATATAAACAAGTAACGTGCATTCATTCGTAAAAAACACATCTAATTGAGGGTTTACAACGCTAATTATTTGTTTTAAGGCAGTATTTACCCCTGTACAATACACCTCTTTTGATTTTGAAGTCTGTGTATAAGTAAACAGACGACACGTGAAAGCTGAAATACAGCATCAAAGGCCCCGTCACTGTGTTCAAAATTGTGTATCTAGTCTAACGCCCAAAAGGTCTCCAGAGGTCGCGTCGTAAAATAAAGCCATAAAACATAACTCGCCTTAGAAACAGATTAGTTGTGATCAGCCGCGGGCGGACACAAACGAAATGAAAAAAAAACATGTATATAAAAACAGTACAAGCTCCCGCGAGTACACAGTCATGGGCGGGGGAAGCAGGAGGAAAGGTTAAGTAAGGGCCATAAATCTTGAACTGGTTGTACAGACTGTTAAGAGGGCGGTGTGTGTTTGTGTGTGTGTTTGTGTGTGTGTGTGTATGTGTGTGTGTGTGTGTGTGTAATTTTTTTTTCTTTTTTACATGGAAACGACTTTATACACTATTACACACATAAATCTTGTCGTTTCTAAGGAACTCATGTCTCCGTGATAGCTGAAACATGTGTAAAGCTTCATACTTAACATGGGAGATTCGAGACAAGGATGGCGACAATGAAAACAGCAACACGGACAAGAAAACACACAAAAAACCCGCTCTGAGGCGCCGGGCGAGGCCTTCATAGGGGGGGCATCATACTATGGGCGGCGACGCGGCGTAACCCTGCAGCAAGGTAATGAAAGCTGCGTGTTTTTATTAAGGTGGGTTATGTTTTATGGCTTGTTGTACGACGCGACCCGTGGACACCTTTTGGGCGTTAAAATATACACTTGCCCTGCAGCCCACACGGAATACCTGCACTTTCCTGACGGGCTCGATAAATCCCATGTCCCAATGCCAAGGGTGTAGCAACAAACCGTAAGCAGTGAAGGCGTTTATATATTATGGACCGTCATTTTTATTGCTTTAATTCCCCTGAAAGCTCGAGTATATATGATTTTATCTTCAGATACACGAAGAGTGGCCAGGCGTAGTAGGAGTAGTAGTAGTGGTGGTGATGGTGGTGGTAATAGCAGCAGTAGTAGTAGCAGTAGTAGTAATAGTAGTAGTAGTAGTAGTAGTAGTAATAGTAGTAGTAGTAGTGGTAGTAGTAGTGGTAGTAGTAGTAGTAGTAGTAGTAGTAGTAGTAGTAGTAGTCGATATTTTAGGAGTAGGTGTAGTTGTTGTTATTCAGGTGGTGGTTTCTTTAAGCTACGGATACAAAATCTATCAATAGTCTCACCACATTTCTAAACACGCTGCTTCTTCTAGCTTATTTTTATGGTAGTGGCGAATTGGCCTTAAGAATCCAGTCTCCTCTTTCATTTCCATCTTATTACGCCACCAGAAGTGCCTCACAACCGGACATGGACATTGTTAGAACATAAGAACATAAGAACGCAGGAGTCTACAAGAGGCCGGTAGGCCTGTACGAAGCAGCTCCTTTGAACCTAAGCTCCCGTGTATCTAACCCCACCTAATATCGCTGTCCATGAATTTATCTAATCTATTTTTGAATGTGACAATTGTATTGGCACTCACCACATGACTGCTAAGCCTATTCCACTCATCCACCACCCTGTTAGTAAACCAATTTTTGCCTATGTCCCTGTTGAATCTGAATTTATCCAGTTTAAGCCCATTACTTCGTGTCCTACCGGGTTTTTTTACCAAAACAAAACCTGATGAATGTCTCCTTAAGGCCCTTCATCCATTTATAAGCCTCGATCATGTCTCCACGCACCCTTCGCCTTTCTAGAGAATGCAAGTTTAACTGTTTGAGTCTTTCCTCGTATGGCAAGTTTCTCAACCCCTGAATCATCTTAGTCATCCTTTTCTGCACCGATTCTAGCATTTTGATATCCATTCTATAGTAAGGTGACCAGAACTGAACCGCATAGTCAAGATGAGGTCTAACTAATGCTAAATATAGTTTGAGGAAGACTTCGGGGCTTCTGTTGCTTACGCTCCTTGAAATAAATCCCAGTACCCTATTTGCTCGATTTCTAGCTTGAATGCATTGTGCCCCTGGACGGAGATCAGAGGTCACTAAGACCCCTAAATCCCTCTCGCACCCAGACCTGCTTATGAGAGTGTCATTTAAGCAATAGTTATGTGAGGGAATACTGCACTTCCCTACATTGAACTCCATCTGCCATTTATCCGCCCAGTCATACAATCTGATGAGTTCACCTTGGAGAATACTAGCTTCTCGATCCGACTCAATTACTCTACCGATCTTGGTATCATCTGCAAATTTACTAACATCACTACTAATTCCTGTATCTAAGTCATTGATATAAATAATAAGCAAAAGTGGACCTAATACCGAACCTTGTGGGACCCCACTCGTAACACATCCCCAGTCAGATCTTTTACCATTAATTTGCACTCTTTGCTTCCTATTGCTAAGCCACGCCTTGACCGAGTTCAAAACCTTACCCTCTACTCCGTGAGCCGGTAATTTAAGCAACAGTCGTTGGTGAGGAACTTTGTCAAACGCTTTACTAAAATCAAGATAGATTACATCATAATTTTCATCTCTGTCAACCGCCTCAAATACTTTATTGTAGAAGGACAAGAGATTGGTGAGGCATGACCTACCTTTTGTGAACCCATGCTGCGAGTCGTGAATTAAGCTATGTTTCTCTAAATGCTCCCGAATGTTCCTGGCTATTATGGACTCCAGCATCTTGCCTATAACCGATGTTAAGCTAATTGGGCGATAGTTTGAAGCAACTGACCTGTCCCCCTTTTTAAAAATCGGCGTCACATTTGCTACTTTCCATAGGCTCGGCACATAGCCAGTATTTACCGACATCTTAAAGATATTGGTTAGTGGGTCACTGAGTATATCACCAAATTCCTTTAATACCCTCGGAAATATCCCGTCAGGACCTGGCGACTTGTTCTTCTTAAGCTTAGCTATCTCATCCTGAAATACTTGCCTGGTAATGATTATATCCCTCAATTTGTCGCCATCCCCGCCCTCGTACACCTGAACTCTTTCCGGTATAGTCGTTCGATCCTCCTGTGTGAATACTGAAAGGAAGTAGTCGTTCAACAATGTGCTCATATTTTCGTAATTTTCTACTAGCTCCCCTGTGTTTGTTTTCAGCGGTTCAATTTTCTCCCGTGTTTTTGTTCTATACATCTGAAAAAAGCCCTTAGGATTACTTTTCGCCTCATTTGCTACTTTGATCTCATAGTTCCTTTTTGCTATCCTGGTGTTTTTCTTAACTAATCTAGATAGTTCGACGTACCGGCCCCTGAGATGTGTTTCACCATTCTTTATTTTCTGATAAATTCCCTTCTTTAACCCTATCTCGTGTTTTAGTCCACGAGTCATCCACTTAGGATCATTGTTTTCTTGTCTAAGTGTTCGCTTTGGTATATGCTGTCCTTGCCCCTCTACTATTACTCTAACTAAGTTATTGTAAGACATATCTACCTGGTTCTCCTGGCTCTCCAATCCGCAGTTCTGGCCCTCATGAATCCCTAAATTATCCCAGTTTACCCCTTCAAGATGTCTTCGAAGCCCCTCGTAATTTGCTCTTCTGAAATCTGGCACTAACACTGGGTTTGGTTCGCGGGTTACCGCCCAGTCTAAGCTAAAACGAACCGTTCTGTGATCACTATTTCCTAACTTTCCGCCCACCTCCAACTCACGTAGCAAGTTCCCATTATTGATTAGGACTAAGTTTAATATGTTATCTCCTCTGGTAGGCTCAGTAACTACCTGCTTAAGGAAATTATCTTGTATAACTTCAAGAAAGTCCTCGGCCTCCAGGTCACCCACTAGGTCTTCCCAGTCTATATTCCTATAATTAAAATACCCCATTACGCAGACATTTCTACTCCTACTCGCCCTGCCAATCTCCTGTAGTAATATACTCGTGTCCTGCCTGTTAAGGCTGGGTGGCCTGTACATAACTCCTAGAGTTAGTTTTTCTTTCTCTTTGTAAACCTCCACCCAAACTGATTCTGAATCCATGTTAGTTTTGACTGACCTGTTAACTAAACATTTAAGTGAGTCTCTAACATATAGCGCAACTCCACCTCCCTTTCTGCCCCTTCTGTCTTTGTGAAACATCTGATAACCCGTTATTTCAAATTCTGATCTAAAATTTCTATTAGCAGTGTCTATCCATGTCTCAGTGATCGCTATTATGTCAAAATTTTCTGAACAAGCTTCACCCCTTAGTAAGCTTATCTTGTTTCTGAGGCTCCTGCTGTTAGTATAGAAGATTCTTAGCCCGTCCTCTGTTACTCCCCTAGAATTACTTCTAAGCTGCCTGGTTATATTATGAGCTAGATGTCCCCTCCCATTACTCCTCCCGTTGCTCCCATTACTCCTCCCCCCCTCGCCTATACTAAAAAATCCCTCAGGGTACCAAGTGGTCGCTCAAGGGAGTCTGAGAGAGCCTCAACACCCTTGAACGTCAAGTGTATCCCGTCACGGGCGTAAAGGGCGTCGTTGCCAAAGAAGAGGTCCCAATTGTCGACGAACAGCCACCCATTGCGCCCGCAGTGCTCAGCAAGTCTGCTGTTCACTGCTATCGCCCTGGACAGCCATCCATCGCCAACGCCCCTCCTTGGCAGGACGCCACACACTACTGGCTACCCACCAGCGTCACATATCCTGCCTAACAATTCTCTAAAACGCCTGAGAAGGTCCTCGCCTGGCACACGAGAAACGTCGTTTCCGCCACAGCTGAGAAAGACAATGGGGTTCGATCCCTCGCTTGCCATACACGCCTCAATCCTGTCTGATATATGGCCCACCCCTGCCCCTGGGAAACACACCCTCGTCCTGTTCTTATCCTTGGAGCAAAAATACCTGTCAACATAACGAACCTGACTATCACCAACAACAAGAACCCGACGGTCGGAAGAGGGGCCAGGAGGGGTGGGTGAAGGGTGGAGGGAAGAGCGGGAAGGGAGGGGAGGGACCTGCTGTGAAGAACGAGGAGAAATTGTGGAAGAGGTGGAAGGTGGAAAGGAGGAGGAGGAGGAGGAGGAGGAGGTGGAGGTGGAGGAGGAGGAGGAGGAGGAAGAAGGAGTAGGAGAAAGGGAGGGTGAGGTGGTGGAGGGAGGAGCGGACGAGGAGAGGGAGGAGGAAGAGGGGGAAAGGGAAGGTAAGGGACAGGTGTTGGAGGGAGGGACGAGCGAGGAGGCGGAGGACAAGAAGGAGAAAGAGGGAGAGGAGGAGGAGGAGAGTGGGCGGGAAGAGGGGGGACGGAAGAGGAAGGCGAGGAATTGGAAGCGGAGGCGGAGGAGGAGGAGGAGGAGGAGGGGGAGGGGGATGAGGAGGAAGGAGGAGGAGGTGAAAGGGAGAGTGAGGTGGGGGAGGGAGGAACGGACGAGGAGAGGGAGGAGGAAGAGGGGGAAAGGGAAGGTGAAGGACAGGTGTGGGAGGGAGGGACGAGCGAAGAGGCGGAGGACATGGAGGAGAAAGAGAGAGAGGAGGAGGAGGAGGGTGGGCGGGGAGAGGGGAGAGGGGGGACGGAAGAGGAAGGCGAGGAGGAGGAGGAGGAAGAAGAGGAGAAGGAGGGGTGGGAAGAGGGGGGAGCGGAGATGGTCGAGGAGGAGTGGGAGGAGGATGGGAGGGGCTGCTGTGTGGAAGAAGACAATACTGGAGGGGAGGAGGACAAGGAAGAAGAGGAAGAGGAAGGGGAAGAGGAGGAGGCGGGGCTTGTTGCCGCTGCACTAACTAGTAAGTCTAACTGGGCGGCGAGAGTCGTAACCCTATTCTCTAACTCTATGATCCTCTGATCATCCTTTTGAGTCTTAACGTCCTTAGAAAGAAAGTACTGCTTGGCAATGCGAAGGCCACACCCAGAACAGCGCTTGAGGGACGTCATGGTGAAGACATGGGCGAGGCAAGACTGAAACAATTAGGCGCGTTAAGACGATAACAGAATACGCAGCTGCGGTGAGGTCGTCAGGTCAAATCTCTGGGCAAAAATGTGTATCTAGGAAAACAAACCAACAGCTGCTGTGAGGTCGCAGTCAGGTCAATTCCCCGGGGAAAAGGGTGTGTCTCAGGTAAAAAGGCGCGGTTATTTCTACCAACCAAGACAAAACATAGGCCAATATTGATATACTGAGAAATCACTTACGTAAAGAAGATAAAAACTGTGTTCACTAGGTTTGCGCGGAAAGTGGATTATCTTATGTTTTGTGTGGACTTAGAAATTAACGTAGCTTGGCGCGCCTGATTCACGTAGTCCTATTATCACAGCACAGTAAAGTATCCTAATAATAGAAGGAGAAGAAAACACAAAAGCAATATAAAAAACACATAAGCAATATAAAACCGTGTAGCACTGGGTTGGGGTGAAAGAATGTTGAATTTAGTGTAGATGAGGGAAGCTTAATACACTTGTCCTAGGAGTAACTGTGGATCACTATCTAACTAAGTCAATACTAGATCAGAACACTTAGCGGTCTGTAGTAGAAGGCAGGGTAATCCTCCTGGTTTTGTAGTCCTCCAGTACAGCAGCAGTTCACAGAAGCACAGAACGCCTCACACCGCAAAAGCAGAGGAAAGAGTGAGTTGGCTCCACACAGCAGCGGGGCAAAGTCACGTGTGAGCCCAAGGAAGGTCGCGCGCTGATTGAAAGGTCGCGCGCTGACTGGGAAACAGTGTCAGGCGTGTGAGTGTTTTGAATGTGTCTGAATGATGCTGGGTGGATGTTTAGCTCCTTTTGTTCTCATCAGTAAGTGTGTGTGTGTGGGAGGGGGAGGGACTTATACATTTTTTTATTGTATATACCATTGAGTGCGTCGCTTTTAAAGAGCATACATCAATACCTCTGAACGTTTATATATGTTTTTCCGTTTTTTTCTGATCTCCTGATATCTTTGAATACTCGACCCACGCTCATATTTTTGTTTACCGTCAACTCGGGTACACGGAGCGAAGAATGGCCGAGCGTGTCATATCATCGGGTCACCCCGAACCCACAACCGGCCTGCAGCATTTTTTTTTCTACAGTGTCAAAGTCGCTTCAAAGAGGACCGATGCAACGGTGCCCTCAGTGCTACACCAGATGATAAAGAAAGCAGAACATTTATTAGTAAAATCTTCCCGACGTCCCACAACGAGAGACTTGAACACAACTGCTGCTCCGGGGCCACTCATCTCACAGTTTTACGATCTCAACGTCTACTGCAAGGGATAGGTCAGGTTGCCACCCGAGGGTCACTGGACGAAGAAGGCTGCTGCTTAACATAGCCATGAATGCTAACTAGGACCGGCACAGCACGATCACTTTGCAACTACCCCAGCCTGACCATATATAGCATAACATAGCACCAGCACACACACACACACACACACACACACACACACACACACACACACACACACACACACACACACACACACACATAACATAGCCATCCCTTGTTAGAAACAGGTTCCCCTATTAGCAAATTGGCGGTGTCAATCGACGGCCGCGAGACGACAGTGGAAGAACCATAAAGAAGTTTTATTTATTTATTTATTTTTATTGCGTCTACGAAAGGAGAAAGTGAAGAAAAATAAAGTTGTGAAAATTATGTGAACACGCCTACATATGATGAAGAGACAATTTTTTGTTGTTTTTTGTTTTACTTAGAATGACTACAGTATGGAGAGAGAAAAAAAATAAGAGAGAGAGAGAGAGAGAGAGAGAGAGAGAGAGAGAGAGAGAGAGAGAGAGAGAGAGAGAGAACACAAAGAAACACGAAGGAAGAACAAACAACAGCAGACCTGCTGGTCCTTACGAGGTTGTTTGTGACAAGCTACACTAACTATCTAATCAAAGGTGGAAGATGAAGGACAGCAAAGGCGAAGGCTCCTCCCCACCACCCCCCCATCCCTCCAGCCAAAGCTGGCAGGAAAGGAAAAAGAACCATGCAGCATGGAAAAACTGCATGGAATTTATGTAGGAAAGAGGAAAGAACTATCATTACTGCTACCACTAACCGGGCGATAAAAGCGGACAAGGACACCAGTATTCGAAAGAGCTTAACGTTATTACGACAATGAGTAATACCTTTGTTGCTGGTTGGATTCAAAACACTTGTCTAATCTATTCTTGAAGGCCGTAGCTGTTGTACTATCAACGACATCACAAGGTAGAGAGTTCCAAACATTAACAACTCGATTGAAGAAGAAGTGTTTAGCTTCGTGCTACGAGAATCTTTTACCACTTATCTTCAAATTGTGATTTCTTCTTGTTCTCTTTGATCGATCAATTGTAAAGTAATCTTCCGCATTAATATCACTGAAACCTTTGAACATTTTAAACACTTCTATTAGATCGCCTCGCATTCTTCGTTTTGATAGGCTGAATAAATTTACTTCTTTAAGCCTTTGTTCATATGACAAATTTCTCAACCTAGGAATCATCTTTGTTACTCTTCGTTGGACCCGTTCCAACTTTTCTATGTCTTTTCTGTAGTAGGGAGACCAAAACTGTACACAGTACTCTAGACGGGGTCGAACCAACGAATTATACAGTTTTAATATTACTTTTTCCGATTTATTATTAAAGACTCTTACGATGAAGCCAACCAATTTGTTTGCAGTTTTAACTACCTCTGAACAATGCTGACCGGGCCTTAAATCGCTTGATATAGTGATTCCAAGATCCTTTACTTACTGCAGAAAGTTGTTGGCCATTCATTACGTACCGAACGCGATTGTTATTTTTTCCGATGTGCAACACTTTATATTTGTCAACGTTAAATTTCATTTGCCATTGATTGGCCATACGTGCAAGTCGGTCTATATCTGATTGTGATGCTTCTTCGTCGAGTGTCGCAGTTACTTTACTAGCAATTTTTGTGTCATCAGCAAATTTTGATACTTTGCAAGTGAGCCCATCATCGATATCATTAACATAAATTAAGAAGAGCATGGGGCCAAGCACTGATCCTTGAGGTACGCCGCTTTTGACATCGAGCTAGTTAGATGTAACACCGTTTAGAACTACTCTCTGTTTCCGCTCAGAGAGCCAGTCCGCAAGCCAATTGTGAATGTTACCCGAGATACCGTGCGCCAATAGTTTGCTGAGCAATCGTTGGTGGGGGACCTTATCAAATGTCTTTTGAAAATCCAGATATATGATATCTACTGATCTGCTTTCATCGAACACCTCAAAAATATAGTGAAAAAAATCAAGTAAGTTAGTCAAACACGAACGTTTACTACGGAAGCCATGTTTCGAATTATTTATTATATTATTTTCTTCGAAGAATTTCACCATATTGTCGCGAATGATAGTCTCCATTAACTTACAAACAATCGATGTCAGGCTAATTGGTCGATAGTTTCCTGGATGAGACTTGTCCCCCTTTTTGAAAATTGGTGTGACATTTGCAAGTTTCCAATCCGACGGAACTTTTCCAGCTGTTAAAGATTTATTGAATATGATGGAGAGCGGTTTACAAATTTGATGTTTGATTTCTTTTAAGACCCTAGGGGTAATTTTGTCTGGACCAGGAGCTTTGCATACTTTAATCTTTTCAATTGTGCGTAAAATGTCACTTTCTACGATGAGCACGCCACTTAACATCTTTTCGGCCCTTCTAACCACCGGCGGTTGAGGTGATAAACAATCTTCGTCGGTAAATACGGATGCGAAAAAGTTGTTTAGGATTGTAGCCATTTCATTTTCATCGTTCGTGTGGTTATCATTTTCATTAGCAAGCGGTCCGATACCACAAGTGAGTGACTTTTTATTATTTACATAGCTGAAAAATTCTTTAGGATTAGATTTACTTGTTTCCGTTATATATTCTTCAAGATTTTTCTTGCTTCGTTTAGTTAATTTCTTGGCTTCACGGCGAATTCTGTCCAACTCTAGTTTGTCGGCCTCGCTCTGAGTTGATATGTATCTACTGTATACGCATTTTTTAGGAGATAGGCTATTTTGAATTTCGTTATTCTGTAATGTGTATATTATAACATAATGTGAATGTGTGAATGTATGTCGTATCGCCATGGCGATACGACATACATTCAGTTTCGAAAAGGTTTTTTATCCCTAGCCTACGGCCCCGCTGACAAGTTGCACGACTTCATGCTTAAAATAAAAACTAAGATGGAGGAGAAAGACGGAGCGCCAGTCCCCGCTGTAGCCTCTGTCGACCAGAAGGCCGCTAATGTTAGCGCGTCCTCATCAGTGGTGGCGGCCACCACCGAAAAGCCTAAGCGCCACTGTTCGTACTGTCAGCGCGACGGTCATACGGTTGACTATTGTCTAAAACGTCAGCGGGATCGCAAGGCTACTAGGGAGAAGGGAGGCTCGCCGATGTCAGACAAATCTGCTTCTCAGAAGACCCCGGCCGCTTCAAAAAGTCGAGCCGCGGGCTACCACACTGGCAAGTTCTGTTTTGTCCACGGTGCTGGTAGACACACCACAGAGGAGTGTTTCTCTGTGCTCCAGTTAAAGAAAGAGCGAGCAGGAAAGTTCGTGAAGGGGTCGGGGGAAGCCTAGCGCCCCCCAAAACCGACCCAGGGTAATACTTCCAGATAGTAATACAATAAGGTTTCAAGGGAGGTGTTTCAAGGCCATGGATCAACCTGTGCGCCTCGCTTCTCCCTGGGAAAGAAGAGAAATACTAAGCAAGGGTCGGGAAAGTGTTTCTCCTGAGTCGGTAGTGCATACCGTGCCGACTCTTTCCACTGTGCCGGTGCATGGCGCGGGCACCACCTCACTTCATGGTCAACCATAAACACCAGCTGACGTTTGCAGGGGATGGAAAAATGTCAATGCGATAGTCGTGGGGAATCACGAAATCCCTCAACGAACCGCAATGCACATCCCTGTGTCAGTCCCTAACGCCACCGTAGGTTGTGACATCTGTCTAGAAGGGCCTAGTCGTGTCAACACGCTAGCGATAGAGTCCACCCTTAACACGGTGCGCGAGGGAGCTTTAGTGGTTAATGCCACTGGCGGTCCAGTGAAACTCAGAAATGGAGTCATTTTGGGTCGCGCCTTAGCGTTCGACGGACAGGTGTCCCCAGACCCTTTAGAGTTAAAGCGGCCTTGTGTCGGCGCAGTGGGTCAGCCCGCCGCCGGCGACACATCTTGTCAGGCCTCATCTGTCGATTCTTTACTCAAAGTGGTCGATTATCCCGAGCTTAAGGGCCCGCTTCTGAAGCTTTAACATCAGTATCGTGATGTCATTGCCCTGCCCCGTGAGCCTTTAGGTGCGACTGCTGCGACAGAACACAACATTAGGGTTAAACCCGACACCAAACCGGTGTACATTCCCACACAGTCAAAGGCAGGTTGTAGATGAACAGGTTAAAGATATGTTGGACCAGGGTGTTATTCAGCATTCCCGATCTCCGTGGAACTCGCCCTTGTTTCTAGTCCCTAAAAAGGACGGGAGTTTCAGGCCTGTCATCGATTTTAGGAAAGTAAATGAGGTGACTGAGGATGATAGGTACCCTCTGCCTGTTTTAGGTGACTTGTTAACCCTAGAACACTAACCTTAGAAAAAGTCACACCACTACTAACCATGGGTACATCATACCCGATTTTGAAAAAAATAAATAAATAAATGTTAAGTTTTAATGGAATAAAGTTACATGAAGGGACTTCAAACTTTGTATCTTGACTTAACATGAAGAACTGAAAACGTATTGTATGAAAATCAGGTACTGAAAATGTTACTAAAAAAGGAAAAATGTTCAAAAAAAAAAAAAAAAAAAAAAAAATTATCCGATGGCCTCCAAACTTATTGTATGTACTCCAAGGTCCTGTGATCCACTTCACAGGTGATCACTAAAACCTAGGGACATGTACAACACCTGTATCACCAACCATGGGTATGCCGAATGTAGGCCTACAAAGAGCGAGACAACGTGACCTTCCCCTACACTGTCAAGCGGGCACATGAAGCTACTGAGGAGGTGGGTACCCTCAGAGCACCGGAACCATACACAATGGCAATGACGTCATTCGCTTCGGGTACCTCATACCCATGGTTAGCGTTCTAGGGTTAATGTCCCTGGGGCAAAGGAATACTATTTTCAGTAGTCTTGACCTTTTAAATGGGTACTGGCAGGTGCCGATGGCAGCTGAATCCAGAGAGATTACAGCCTTCAGTACCCCTAGCGGTCATTTTGAATGGTTAAGGATGCCATTCGGCCTCAAAACAGCACCCATTACTTTTCAGAGGATGATCAACACATTGTTCTCAGACATGATAGGCAAAGAAGTCTATGCATATTTAGATGATTTAATCATCTGCAGCAAGGATGGCGCCAGTCACCTAGCTAAACTAGAAGCGGTTCTGCTTAAACTCAGAGACGCTGGCCTTAAGGCCAAGCTGACTAAATGTGAATTTTTAAAGGCGAAAATCACCTTTTTAGGCCACACTGTTGATGGAGATGGTATCCACACGATGGACGATAAAATATCGGCCATAAAGAATTTTCCGCAGCCCCAAACCGTCGAAAACGTTCGGTCTTTCCTTGGGTTGTCCGGCTACTATAGGCCTTTCGTACAAGGTTTTGCCAAAATTGCATCGCCTCTAACGCAACTCTTAAAGAAAGAGGTCCCTTTTCATTGGAATGCCCCACAACACAAGAGTTTTACAGACTTGAAGTCAGCGTTAATCAACGCTCCAGCCTTGGCATTCCCGGACTACAACGTCCCTTTTACACTTTTTACAGATGCCTCAGCCCTGGGTCTTGGTGCTGTTTTGATGCAGCCGGACGCTCGCGGTAAAAATCACGCTATTGCGTACGCAAGTCGTACTTTAAATCAGGCTGAGTCGAACTATTCAGTGACCCACCAGGAAACCCTAGCGGTTGTTTGGGCTCTTAAACATTTTAGGGATATTATCCTTGGCTATCCTATCACTGTCTTTACGGACCACGCGCCAGTCACCGAGCTTTTTAAAGGTAGAAACCTCACCGGTCGCCTCGCACGGTGGTACCTGACTATCCAGGAGTTTGGGCCAACCTTTAAGTATTTACCTGGCCGCGCGAATGTCGTCGCGGATTCACTGTCTAGGAACGTACCTGTTGGCTCAGTGGCAGAAGCGCTTACTGAAATTCAAAATTTCAGTCAGCAGGATTTAGCAGCAGCCCAGCGTCGTGACGTTTGGGGTAAGGTAATATACGCTCTGGAGTCGGGTGACGAAACAAGTCTCCCGCCACTACCTGTGTCTTTTTCACAATTTTTCTTGTCACAGGACGGTGTCCTGTGCCGCTACTGGCCCCGCAAAAAGGAGTCTGTCGCACAGTTTGTGATACCGGAGTGTTATGTACCGGCGGTGCTGAACTTAGTTCATAACGCGATCATTGCTGGTCACCCGGGGAGGGAGCGCACACTAACAGCGGCCCGAGCGGTCTATTTTTGGCCAACTATGCGTGTAGATATTGACGCGTATGTGGCTAAGTGTGTCAAGTGTGCCCAACATAAAGGGACGGTGCCTCGGCCTGCGCCGATCCTAGAATACCCGCCCCCTGCCCGGCCTTGGGATGTAGTTTCTATTGACTTGCTACAGCTTCCCGCCAGCCACCAGGGCTCTAGGTACCTCTTAGTTTGTGTAGATCACTTGTCTCGGTACGTTGTTTTAGCCCCAGTGCAAGATAAATCTGCTAAGTCCATTGCTCATGCCCTGATTTCTCATCTCATTTGTCCGTATTCCACACCTAGAGTGTTGTTAAGTGATAATGGAACCGAGTTTCGAAATCAACTTTTAGCAGAAATATGCAAACAGTTTGCCATTACACAATCTTTTACAGTCAGTTATCACCCAGCTAGCAACGGCCTTGTTGAGCGCGCGAATAGGAAGATTTTAGATGTCTTGCGCCCGGTCGTTAGCGGACTTCAGCATACATGGGAGGACTGGCTAGCATATGTTGCAGCAGGCATAAACAGCAGTGTTTGTGAGTCAATGGGACAATCTCCCCACTACATACTTTTTTGGGTAGAGAAGAGACTCCCGTATGACCTGCTTGGTAGTTCTCATTCACCTGTATATAATGTAGATGATTATTCTAAGGTTCAACTCAAGGTTTTCACAGATGTTCATAGAGAAATCAGAAAGAGACTACAGGCTACATCTGAGGTTATGTGCTTGCAGCCCCTGTTTCCTTGAAAGTGGGTGACTTTGTTATGATTCGAGTCCCAGAGAGACATTCAAAGTTGTCCCCTAAATTCGTGGGCCCACGCCAGATAGTTAGGCAACTAGGCGGTCACAAATTTGAGCTTTATGATCTCATTTTTAATTCATATGAAATTGTGCATAGTGATCCCCTCAAAAAGACAGACGCCCAGCCTGAGGTCATCGATTCGACTTTAGTTGAACCAGCGAGAACCGCCTGTTTGCCTCAGCCTGACGATGCTTTGTCTATTTTTCCAACACACGACTATAACCTGCGTCCTCGCCAATAAGGGCTTTCTGCTTGGTTCCAGGAAATGTTGTCCCTCACCTTCTACTTCCTTCTGCGCTCCTATCTGGCTGCAGACCCTGCGCACCTCAAGCCGGGAGCCCTCTCTGCTCATTTGGGCCGGGTTTCTCTGGTCGAGGATGTCATGTGGGTCCAGTACCCGTTTACTGCTCTGGTGGAAATACCAGGCACACTGAGGACAATAACGGAACAAGTGACTGGGGTTGTGTTGCAGATGGATAGCAATGCTCCTGAAGACGGGTCTCCTGCGTCTGATGCATGACCGCATAAAGTACTTGAATGATACTCTAACCCTGGCTTTGGAGAACTACGCAGCTCTTTCCTTTCCTAACCGTACTAAACGGGGCTTGATCGATGGGATTGGGCAACTTTCCCGCATGTTGTTTGGAACCGCAATGGATGAGGATGTGGAGGAGCTGCGGGATAGGTATAACCGTTTGGCTTCACTTGCTGCTACTCAACACAAAACCATTAGGATGAATTCCTTACACATTTCCAGACTTGAGCATGCAGTACAGGATATTGCTTCTTATTCCCGGACCTTAGGCTCTTCCATTAATGAGTTGTGGACCGGCATGGCTAATATGTACCAAATGGAACTTGTTCTACAAACCTTGCCTGCCTTGGAGAGTGCAGTCAACTCTAACCTCCATAGTAATGCTCTGGTGATACAGAATGTAGTGGATGCAGATTGTGGTAGGGTTACCTCTTCTCTTTTTCCTGTCAGGGATTTGCAAAAGGCTTTGAAAACAGGAGTAGAGAGCCACCAACTAACACCTTTGTTTGACATGCATGCCATACACCACTACTATCCCTTGCTTGAGTCATTCCTGACGTCGGAAGCTATAGTGATTCACGTTCCCTTCAGGTCAAAGGATGTGTTTGAGGTTAATCAGCTGGAACCTTTCCCTTTCTCAGTCAGTAACTCGGTGATGGTGCTTGACTTTCCTGCCACAGTGGTCTTAATTCGTAATAATCTATCGCTTTATGCAACGGGCCAGCCGTCAGACCTAGGGTCCTGCAAAACAGAGTATCACAATCTCTATTTTTGCTCAGCGGTCCTCCCGTTGACAGGTGGTATCTGCGAGGTGGTGCTGACCCAGTCGGATGCTTCTAAAGCTCTAGACTCTAGTCTCTAGAGTCTAGAGACTTGCCCCTATCGTCACGTCGTCCCTAAATCGCTTTTCCACAGGAGGTTCTCCGGATTTCACTACTTCTTTTTCACACTACCAGTGTTTGTGACAGTGGTCTGTCCTGAAGGTTCAACTTATAGAGAGGTTGCAGGTCACCTGGCGCTACGGGTGGCTTGTTCCCTACGTTCTGTCAATTTGACAACCTTTCCGGAGACGCTCCATCATGGATTTGCTGCCACAAATGCCATCCCAATCTATCCTATTGACAGTTTAGTGAATCTCACCTTTTCTAGGATGAAGTATGTGACAAATAGCCTTTCCGAGCTAACCTTTTCAAATTTCTAGGAATTGGAGTCAGCTGTCCATGACTCTCTACCGGTTTACCTTGCCCCATATGTACATTACCCATCACTGATCTTGCCGGTGGTTCTTTTTATCATCATTGTCATCCCCCTGTTCTGCCTTGTTAAGCGGGCTCTGACTTTGTACAACCATCTTCAGGCAAGAGTTGCCCCACCGCGCTAAGTTCGTACGCATTGTGACTCGACGACTCAGTTTGTCTCAAATCTTCTTCAAGGATTTTTTTTCCTTTTCTTATTACTATTCCAAATAGCTCCGTTACCATGTATCCTAATGACAATTTAGTCAGTTTATTTTTCTAGGATGTATCTTGTAAATGACTACTCCAGCTATTAATTTGTTTTCTCGGAATAGTGCTGAGCTTCCTGTTTACCTCGCCCTGTATGTACTTTGCCCATTTATTGTTACTTCCATGATTATTTTTATTGTCATTGTCATTGGCGGGCTCTGACTTGTATATATTTTTTTTTACATGCAACCATAATAGGCCCTCGTTTAACTAGTACACATTGTGCGACTGTAACATGGATAGGTACACTGATTTTAACGGTCGGGTGAGCCGCGAGGTCGCGACTTTTTCCGTGACCGAGCGATGTAATGTGTATATTATAACATAATGTGAATGTGTGAATGTATGTTGTATCGCCATGGCCCAGTGGCGCCAGGACGCTACACACAGACGCTACGTTGTGCTTAGGAGGTGCTCCTTGCCGTGGGAACGGTGCTGATTCAGCAAGCATGCTATCCGCTGGCCGCTTCTGTACCAAGATCAGGGATCAGATCAGGGCGGGCGGCGGACGAGAGCACAGGACTTCTCGGAGTGTGCGTACGACTTACGACTCGTCCACAAAATACTGTAGCTATTCTGTGAATATATTTAAAAAGCAATACAACCATTTAATCAACCAGAGAGAGAGAGAGAGTAAACTAAGTGACCTCAAAGTGAGCTTAACGGCTCCGCTCGGCCAACACATAACCCACATCACTTAACTAAAAGGCTATTGTGTTGTCTCACGACTTCTATCAACTGGAGAAAGCAGGCAACGGTACACCGGACCCGACGTGAGATAACAGTTCGCGCCTTAATCAAAAACACAAAAAAACAGCTAACAAAAAGGCTAACAATTCCACCATTTGGGTTTCTTCTTAGAAACTGAACGTCTGTTACGATAGGGTACGCATATGCTTATGGCATTGCTCAATATTGTGGTGAAGGCCCCCCAAGATTTATCAATATCTGTTTCCGCCGAGATTTCAGTCCAGTCAGAATTAGTTAGAATTGATCGGAGTCCTACGAAATTCGCTCTCTGATAATCAGGCACCTTTTTCTTTACTAGGAATTACTTTACTTCCTTTCATATTGATGCTGAATGTGATTGCTCGGTGATCGCTAGAACTAAAAATTGGACCAACATTTACTTCGTTAACTAGATCAGCTGTCGTTGAAAAGATACGGTCAAGTATATTATTTTCCTGAGTCGGTTCTTGAACGTGTTGATGCAAATCACTTTCTAGTAAATTTGTGTACAGGTCGAGCCCTGTATGACAGTTCAACGGTTCACCCCATCTTTTCACTGGCAAGTTAAAGTCCCCAACAATTACTGCCTAGCAACTGCTACTTGTTTCTAATAATAATTCACTTAATGCGTGGTCGATATCAAGAGTCTGCCTTGGCGGTCTGTAGATAAGTCCAATTACTATTTTACAAGATTTATTTTGAATTTCAATGAAGACCGTGTCTACATTGGTTATAATATCTGTTTTCACGGATACTGGATGGAGAGAGTTGTGAATATAAAAGATAACGCCTCCACCCTGTCTGTTCTCTCTTTCATGACTAAAAATGGTATAACCCGGTAATCTATATTCCGCAATGAAATCTCTATTTGAAGTGTCTATCCAAGATTCTGTGACTCCGATGATGTGATAATGATTTGTAGCTGCGAGGACTTCTAAGTCTTCAAATTTGTTACGTAGGCTACGAGCGTTTACATAGCAAGCATTAATGTGATTCGAGTCGGGAGTTTTGCGGGTTGAGTGCACCCTTACGGTGGAGCTGCTGGTGTTCTCGCCTCCGCGTTTTTTGGCTTTCGAAGAGCCACTTGGTCACAGAGCAGCCTCCCGAAACGGGCTGCTCCAACAGGGTTTAAGTGAATGCCATCAGGAAGGAACAAGTCTGAATCGTAGTAAAAATTGTTCCACAAGTTAGCGAACTGGACGTTTTCTTGTGAGCAAAGGGACTGAAGTCTGTTGTTTGTGCTGAAGGCCTTACATTGTAAAAGCTAGATTCGGCACCGACCCTCGGGAGGATTCCTGAGATTATGATGTTACTGGCATCCGTTTTACGTTTATACTGCTTGATCATGCGGTGGTATTTCTCAAGCAGTTCCTCAGAAAGGGTTGTCTTTACGTCATTTGTCCCCGCGTGAATGACAAAGAGGGTGTTTCGGTCGGCATTTCTCGTGACATCATCGCACGCTGCGGTGATGCCATCCAGTCTGGCACCTGGATAGCAGTAACGTTTTCTGCGGCCGTTTGATGAACGACCACAGAACTCAACCAGCTGGCCACGCACAATGGAGTCCCCAACTAGGTGAGTCTCGAACTCATCCTCCATGGTGTCTGGCAGCACCTGGAACCTATTGAAGGTAGTGGGGGTCAGTAAATCCTTGGTTGCCTGCTTCGGTTTAGCTCCATTCCTTACAGGTTGGAACCCGACATCCTGTGAAGCAGGAAGAGAAGCGTTAAGTGGGGCAGGCTGGAAGTTGTCCTGTGAGGCAAGCTGGGAGTTAGCCTGTGAAGCAGGCTGGGGGTTAGCCTGTGAGGCAGGCTGGGGGTCAGCCTGTAAGGCAGGCTGGCGGTTGTTCTGTGAGGCAGGCCGGGGGCTAGCCAGTGAGGCAGGCTGGGGGTTAGCCTGTGAGGCAGGCTGGGGGTTAGCCTGTGAGGCAGGCTGGGGGTTAGCCTGTGAGGCAGGCTGGGGGTTATCCTGTGAGGCAGACTGGGAGTCAACCTGTGAGGCAGGTAACACGTCCTCCCGTGAAGCAGGAGGGTCGTCTGGAGAGGGCACAGTCTCGGTGGAGGGCCTCTCCACCATCGATGGCGGAGTCACTGCCACATTAGTTAAAACAAATTCCTTAAGGGCTACAAATTTCTTTTCAAGATCATTGTGCTTGACTTTCCATTCAGTCACAGCCTTCTGAAGATATAATCTTTGAACGCAGAGGCGGCAAGTTTTACTCAGCTGGAAGAACTGAGCTGCAAAACGTCCGGGACAGACGTCACACTTAAGGTTCGAGGGCATTGTTTGAAATTTAAGCGAGTTAACAGTTTGGGCAAATATTAAAAGCGCTTTCGAAATAACTTAAATTGTGACCATAAATTGAATTGTATTAAAATTGTGCATGGAAATTAGATACTCCTGTGTTAGATGCCTCCAACACTGGGAGCTCGCTCCCACAGGGTCTTGAAAACGCCTCAAAGACCAATCGCTTGTCCTGAGCCTCGGTCACGAGAGACTTTCACAACCCGGCGCTTTTCAGCTATTGTCCTCGAAGTTTTGTCCCATAGAACGGGGCCGGCGTAGTCACAGAGAGCAGAGCTGGCAAGGGAGGAGAGGAACCAGCAATTCGTTCCCACTTTCCGAAACGTCTAACCCAACTCTGCGACCCTTTCGAGGCCTCGCCAGTGGCATCTGTCACCAGGTGTTTTCCCCCAACTCTAGAGAGTATCAGACGCCCTTCCTGAGAGACCAAAAAACTGAAATATTCCTTGACTATAAGAAAAACCCTCAGAAACTCCACCTAGAAGCCGGGAGGTACAACCTCAAATGGCCCACGGAAGACATCTCTTTCAGGAGAAAACAAGAACCAGCTGTTATGCAGAATAGGGATGGAAGTACCGTCGATAGAGGGGAGGGACGGGGAGCTCACACCGACAACTGGTTCCCAGAGAGGCTTTTTTTTGTGTAGAAGTCGCCACACTCCTCTACACCGCAGGCCTAAATAATTAGGCACGGTCCAGCTGACTAGGACCCTGGAACTCCAGCCATTGTCTCATAAAGAGATCCTCTGCCTGCAGTCCAATCCATCACTGCTGCTGCCCAGAGGCTTCACCGTGACCCTGGCACGGGAGACAGATCAGGTATTACACCTTGTCCAAGAGTGACCTGAGACTATGCAGGGCAGGGACGTCTAGTTCCCTGAGGTGAGAACATTTCACCCGCAGAGAGAGAGAGAGAGAGAGAGAGAGAGAGAGAGAGAGAGAGAGAGAGAGAGAGAGAGAGAGAGAGAGAGAGAGAGAGAGAGAGAGAGAGAGAGAGAGAGAGAGAGAATTTGCTTGTTTACTGATCTGTTTATTTGCTCTTGGTTTGTTTCTTTGGTTATTTGTTTTGTCTTGGTCCGCTGATACTCGACTTTTATAATAACAACGATAAGTTTCATCAAAAGTCAAACGAGCATCACACTGACGGATTCACACCAATTATTGTAACAGGATTGACAGGGCCTTTGCATCACCGAGATAACCGACGGGATAAAACAGCGAGCGATTTTTAATGGTGACCGATGTGGCTGCAGGGGACTGTCGGTGCTTATGAATTCCCGCTTAACGAGGATCGGATTACCATTAAATCAACGCCGAATAAAGGTAGTTAGCCGCTAATAAATACTGTGGAGGTGTAAACAGTGGCATGTGTAAATGTGTTCAGAGTGGCATGTGTAAATGTGTTCAGAGTTGCATGTGTGAGTGTGTTCAGAGAGGATATTTAACCACTGTTCGTATAGCCGCCGAGGACACAACACTCCCAGCATTACCTCAACGATACACCTCGAAGATAAATTTTCTCGACTTTTTTTAACTCAACACGTTATCCCTCCACTAAGAAGCTTCATAACACTTTTACTCTGTGTGGGTGAAGGGTGTTGGGAGAAAAGGGAAAGTAAAGTGAACATAGGGCTTAAAGATGATGAAGACGGCAAGATGAAACAGGCGGTAGAAAATTTTAAAACATCAACATGGAATCAGTATTTACAATTGGGTTAAGTCATGAGCAAGTTATAGATGAAGCAAAGGAGACAGAAGCACTAACAGCCACACTTGTAACCAGAAAAGATAAAAGAAAAAAATCTGTGACTAATATGAAGGGATGTCGTTATATATCATCAATTTGCTCCGGAAAATTAAATGTAAAAAGATGGTCATGAGGCGTTAGTTTGGATTCAAGTTTCAACCCTCGACCCAGGATCCATTGCACAGTGGCTCTCAATCGCACAAAAAGAGTACTACATTATTTCTAAAATCGTAAGCAACACAAGCGCAGATGATTTATTGAACCGGTATGTAACACTGACCAGATCCTATGTACCTGCAGTGTGACTAGGTTCTGGCTCTACCATTATAGAGCTGACGTATTTGTTCTAGAGTGCAGGGAGGAATCAGTGGAAATTATTCAAGGGATGATGATTATTAATAGAGACACCTTTTAATAATTGAATTCGCATTCGTTTTAAAGGCGTTGACTGCTCGGTGAGCTGGGCTTGCTTATAGAATTGGTAGAGGGGACTGTCAGAAGGGATATTCACTAATTATTATTACTAAAATGGAATTAAGACCCACGGCAAAGGGCACTTGCTGGAAACGTTTAAGTTCAACAAGGGAGTGTAAAAAAGTGGTTAGCGAGTATTGTAGTGGACGAGAACAACAAACTTACTATATAGACGTGTGTGTGTGTGTGTGTGTGTGTGTGTGTGTGTGTGTGTGTGTGTAAGAGCAAAGTATAATATTTGAACTACGTAATAAAACCTGTTCAAAATCATGGCAAGGAAAAAATAAGCGGTGGTTTCTCTGACTTTACGCAATAAAATATGAAGATAATTGTGTTGTACAATCCTAATTATTGTTCTTATGCATACTCTCAACCATGAACAAACAACAAGTCGAGAGATAACGAGATATTTTAATGAATGTGTTTTTACTATCTCACATACTGATCGTGTGAAATTCATTTAACAACTTGAATGAAAGATAATTTATCTACAGTGTCCAGTGACGCAAGCCGGTCGGGTTATGCAAGGTAATGACAAGGCATTGTGCGGGGCTCAGAGATTAGCTTCCAAATATAAACAACACTGCAACAAAATAATTACCAGTTGCCAACATGAGCCATGGGAAGCATCGCCTCACCCACCCGCCAGGCGCCAGGGATCATGGAAAAGTGTTTGTGGAGCTGAGCGAAGGGCTGCCTAATATGAATGAGAAAAATGGTGAATAATTGCTCAACGGAGACTGAAAGAATGGTGCAACTCAGACTCCCAGGTACTTTAAACAGCCGGCTAATATTCACATAAAGGAAGAAACTTGTAAGTTGGCCGAGAAAAAATATATCATGAAGACTTTCCGAGCTTGAAATGAAACTAAAATAGACAAGATATAATATGTAAACTTCATTCTTCATTCTCTAGTGATATGGAATGAGTAGCGGGCTTTTTTTCGCTTTTGTGTATTTTTTTATGCCCTTGAACTGACCCCTCTGCTGTTAAAAAAAGAATAACTACGTAACAGCTTCAGCATAAGCTTGAAAAGAGAAAATAATAATAACGGTACAGAGAAGAAACAGAGGCAAGACAGCAACTTGACGCGAGAGACCGCTGACAGCCACTTAGAAGGGGGCGCTTATAAGGAAGTCGATTAAAGTAATTGTTTAAGCACTTTTTATAACTTGAAAATGCCGTGGATTTACATCTCTTTTTTATGAACCGAACATTGCTTTCTCTCTGTGTTTATTCGTATGTTTGTTTGTTTGCTTGTGTGCGTCCATTAATCTAGTCGACGAACAGTTTTATCTTATCTATTTATTTATATTTATTTACATAACATATTTGCATCTTTTTGTTTATTTACATCTATCGTCATCCATTCATCAATATGTGTACGCTTTAATATCTATCTATCTACCTGTCTATAGCTATATCTATATATCTATCTATCCCTCCATTAAATTCGTATATATTCACCCGTATGTCTGTGTACGTATCTTCATCAGTATGCACTATATCCGGGTGTTCGGGCATTGTTTGGGTCTGTATATGTGCGTCATTGTCTTGTACTAAATAAGCCCACCTTGTTTTCCCCACACACTACACTGATAAATTGCTGAACGGCGTGCAAATGACGAGGGATTAATAGTGTATGACATGACACGATTCCTACAACGAGAATCAGTCACCCTAAGATTTTGCTGGTTCCCGGTAATCCTGTTATCATTCCTATTAAGTTTCCCTGAGTCATCGCTCATGTCCTTATCACTCTCACTTTGGTGGCTCCCTCCCCCCCCCCCCCCCTAGTAACGCCTTCCTCCCCTATCGACGCATCGCTCTCCTACTTCCTCCCCCCAGTAGCAAGAACATCACATATTTCTCTCTCTCACCCTCTCCTCCTCCTCCTCCTCCTCATTATCATCATCATCATCATCATCGCAGAAGCAGCAACGCACCGCACATTCTGCCTCCCTCCCTCACTCTCTCCTCTCCCCACCCCTCAGTACACTCGCTTTCCTTCTCTCTCCCAGTACCAGCCTCACAACACTCACTTCTTCCTCCCTTTCTCTCCTTGCGGCTCTCTTAGTATGCAACGCGTTTCGCCCCTTAACGACGAATTTCTTCTTCTCTTCCTTCCTCGGTAGCAGCAGCAGCAGTAAAGCCAACTCAACCTCAAACACTTATGTCGGTATTAGAAGACACTTTCGGTTCTCACATCAGCTGTTTCTAAAGGTCAAAGAGGGGGTCAATCGGAGTTTAATGAGTGTTTCTTTAGGTTCACGGTACAAAAAAAGGGTCAGACTACCACCAGGGCCATAAAACTACTCCTGGAAATGCCCAAAACTCCTTCGAAAGCCTTGTCAATTATATGTACTTGGGCGACAAAATGTTTAGTAATACGGCACCATTTCTAACTTCGTGTTGTTCGTTTCTCATCACACCAATAGTTACTACACCCCTCTCTGGTAACACAGGCTTTCACTCTGGATTGATAAGGAGAGTCAAGGTTGATCAGCTGGAAGGAACACGAGTGAAGGTGATATTTAGCGCATTAACACCAAGTAGAGTAATTGGTAGGGAGAGATGAGATGAGAGAGAGAGAGAGAGAGAGAGAGAGAGAGAGAGAGAGAGAGAGAGAGAGAGAGAGAGAGAGAGAGAGTGAAAGAAAGAAAGAGAGAGAGAGAGAGAGAGAGAGAGAGAGAGAGAGAGAGAGAGAGAGAGAGAGAGAGAGAGAGAGAGAGAGAGAGAGAGAGAGAGAGAGAGAGAGAGAGAGAGAGAGAGAGAGAGAGAGAGAGAGAGAGAGAGAGAGAGAGAGAGACTAAACAAGCACCTCACACGCCTCCTCTCCCAAGTTACCAAGCGTCTCAGCGCCAAGCACCTCATCCCTCTCAACACCCCTACACACCTTGGAATTATGCCGGCCGACCCAACCTTCCAAGAGAAACTGACGATTATGTCTGCTAACATCAGAGTCCTCCAAACTAACATAGGAGATCTAACACACTCTTATGTTATCCCGCACTCCCCAGACATCATAGCCACAGTGGAGACCTTTCTCAATCCCACCATTCCCGCCAACTTAGGGCATATTCAAGAGTACTCTAGATGGCACCGAAGAGACCGAGCCCACGGTAACTTCGGGGGAATCGCAGTCTGTTTCCGTGACGGTCTTGCTGTGGAGGCTCTCGATGTCGACATGTAACGCCACCTCGAAATGGCATTCTTCAGGCTTTGGACAAGACAACGCGACTCCATCCTGCTCTGTGTATGCTACCGGCCACAGTGGGAGGGGAGCGACCCCATCCACTTCCTCCACACAAATCTCGACACCCTTCTGCTCCAGCATTCCTGCAAACATCTCATTGTGGTGGGAGACATGAATCAGTACTTGGTGGCAAGGCAGTTCGAAGACCTTCTGACCATGTACGGCCTCACGAACCACGTTGATTTCCCTACACATATCTCCGGCTCCTCCCTGGACCCAGTCATTACAGACCTGTCAGAGGAAGTGGTCACCTGTTATCCCCTAGGTATGGTTGGTTCCTCTGACCATTCTGCTGTGCTCACCATCATCAAGACCTCAATAGAACACGACGGAGCCACCGCCCGTGTGAACTGGTTGTGGTGCCGGGGAGATTGGAACAGCCTGAAGGCAAATCTGGACTCCATCGTGTGGACGGATATCCTCCACGGAGACGTCAACACCCAAGTGGAGAACTTAACAAACCTTCTTCTGTCTCTGCAACAAGAATATGTGCCCAGCCAGTCATATAAATCAAAACCAAATGATCAGCCCTGGTTCGGCTATCAGTGCAGGATAGCCGCGGACACCAAGAGTAGGGCTTGGCTGCGTTACAAGTCTCATCCTTCTCAGCATAATAAAACCTTACACAGAGAAGCCTGTAAGAACATGAGCCGGGTGCAAAAACAGGCTATACAACGCTGGAAGGAGGTAATGAAGACCAAGCTCAGCGGCCAGTCTGTGGGTAGCAAGGAGTGGTGGAGTGGAGTGAAACAACAACAAGGCCTCTCAGCCGACAACGCCGTCCCACCCCTCGTCAGGCCAGATGGGTCAGTGGCTATGCGCGACAAAGACAAGGCGGAGCTACTGGAGGCCCACTTCTCTTCCAAAATGTCAGTACCGGATCCCCTCCGCTCCCCCCCGAAGCTGCCATCCCTCACCAGGGCCTCTCTGGAGAGTCTCACTGTCACCACAGAGGAGGTAAAAAATCTGCTGCTGCAAATAGACCCCAAGAAAGCCCTAGGGCCTGACAACATCAGCCCTCACCTGCTAAAAAGATGCGCTGGCCAGCTCGCCCTACCACTTACCACCATCTTCAATAACATCCTTTCCACCTCCAAGTGGCCCACACTTTGGAGGAAAGCAAGAGTGGTGGCCATATACAAGAAAAAAGGCAAACAGGACCCAAATAAACTACCGCCCAGTATCCCTCCTCTCCACTGTTGGGAAAATCTTGGAGTCCCTTATAACAACCAAACTCACGGCCTTCCTCGATGCCCACCATCTCCTCAACTCCAAGCAATTCGGCTTCCGGCAGGGAAGATCTGCTGCAGACCTGCTGCTCCTTAACTCTGCCTCATGGAACCACTCGCTGGACAGGGGACTCGACACCTTCGTCGTGGCTCTTGACATAGCCGGAGCCTTCGACAGGGTTTGGCACCAAGGCCTCATCGCCAAGCTGAAGAGCCTAGGTGTGCGAGGCGCCCTCCTGCAACTCATTGGGGACTACCTCCAGGACAGGACGTTACAGGTGGTGATTAACGGCCACACCTCAAACCAGCACCCCATCAATGCAAGCGTGCCCCAGGGCAGCGTACTAGAGCCTCTACTGTGGAATGTTTATTTCAATGACATTCTCCAGCTCATCCCTGAGGCCCAGGCGTACGCTGACGACTGCACCCTTGCCTTCACCAGCGACAGACAGGACTGGCAAGGCACAGTGTGTCGTATCAACATGGCACTCGACAAAATTGTCGCCTGGAGCGGCTGCTGGCAAGTCACCCTGGCCCCTGACAAAACACAAGCAATGGTAATGTCCCGCAGGCGAGATATTAACAATCTAGCCGGGCCGGGGATACAACTGGAGGGGAAAACGCTACCCCTTCAAGACTCCATCTCCATTCTCGGAGTGGAGTTCGACGCGGGACTCCTTCATCAACCATGCTTAAGAAAATATAAAAAAATGCAGCATGGAAACTTAGTTGTGTACGGCGCATCTCCCATCTACTTGACGCCAAAGGGGCTGAGAAGCTCTACAAGGCACAAGTACGCCCCCTCATGGAGTACTCCTCCCTCGCCTGGTCCTCCTGTCCAGGCCAGAGCCCAGCGTCTGATACAGCGCACAGGTCCTCAGCACGCGCGTGGCTCCCTGCAACCTCTCCAGGAGCGCGGGGATGTGGCAGGCCTGTGTGTAATGTTCAAGGCACACAATCTAAACACACCCCACCTGGCAGCTCTCAAGCTCCCCGCGCCCCCAACCCCCATACACTCCACCCGAGCAGCACCCCACAGACAGGAACAAGTGGCTGTACCCTTCTCCAGGACAGAACACCACTTCCGCTCCTTCCAGCCCCGCTACAGCCGCCTGTGGAACCAGCTTGTTCGCCACACCGACCTCCACCATCGCGCGTCACTTCAAGACTTCAAGCGGGAGGTGAACAGCTGGATTAGGACTTCTAGGCAGTAATTCAATGTGTGTTTTGTATGTAGCTATAGACAGATGAAGCTTAAAACCTTCAACTTAAGCACAATCTTCTGTAAGCCCTGTTTAAAAAAAAAAAAAAAGAGAGAGAGAGAGAGAGAGAGAGAGAGAGAGAGAGAGAGAGAGAGAGAGAGAGAGATGATAATAACAGCGTTAATGGTAATAGTCTTTAGAGATTGTGTGAGAAGTTATAAGAGACAAGATATGAAGGCATGAAACTAGGATAAGATAAAAAAAAGTCTAAATGAAATAAGAGAATGAAGTGAGTGGAAGGAGACACGGAAAGTTAAAGGAAAGAATTGAGTAGAGGGAAGGCAGAAGGACAGGTGTAAGGAGAAATAGGGAAAATTGATTAGGCGTGAGAATAATAACAGCGGAAAGGCAACAGAGGAGATGGATGGAGAAGAGGAGAGGGGAGAAGGTTAGGACCCACGGAGGGAGCAGAGGAAGGATTAGTCTACGGGTCATTCACATCCAACACGGACTTCACTGACACTTGCCGCACGCAGTCCATCATGCTCACTGTCGCACACGCACACACACACACACACACACACACACACACACACACACACACACACACACACACACACAGTAGATAATGTTAAGAATCACTTGATAAAAAAAGTATGAACCACGACCTCAAGAAGATTTCCATGACTGGGAATGAAGAGAGGCAAGGAATGGCGAAGTAAATATATATAGAAAAATAAAGACATTAATGCCATGACAGATATATGGAATGAGAAATTACAGTTCTATGACATCAGTAAGATGTTTTGATTTAGGGAGAAAATCATGTAATTCTATGGAAGCTTGAGCTCTTATAGATATCAAAGAACAGTAGGTGTACACGAGAAGGAAGTCCACGCTTTTTTGCTTGGGTTGCTTTGTAAGGAATATATTTTGAGAAAAAAACTTTCGAACTGTACAAGGACAGTTATGAATATTAGTGGCGAGATGCTTATCGGGAAGACTTAAGACGCAAGTGTAAGGCCTCGAGGGATCTGTCTTAACCCTGATTATGTTCCTGATGCATGTGTTTCAAGGATGGACTGACGAGTTATGGTAATGGGTTTGCAGATTATGCTAGACTTAATTAAGAGTGTTGGCTACTGGAGTGACCTGCAACACGACGTTTAAATTCTTTCTTGGCCTCAGCATATTTTAGTGAAGACTGATTTTTACTTTAATGCCTCTTAGGCCTCGTACCAGACTACAGTAAGGATGATCGACAGCGTTCTCGTTACCCCGGCCACTCGGCGATGGACGGATCATCAGTCGTTGGTGCGACTCGCAGTGAGACCCGACGTCCACTACTTGGTGCAACAACCACTCGACGACCGCCTAAATCCTCGTTACTGACCTTAAGACACACCAAAGACTTGATTCTTGACTTAAATATTGCTCCAGAGTAATAGCTGACCCAGCTGCCTGAGTGTGGCAAACACCGTTGAGCGTAAGTGCGCGCGACCACGCGAGCAGAAAGTGCTGGGCGGCCACACGAAAGGTAATGTTTTTAGCTCACGTGCTGACACAGGCCTCAAGCAGCACAATAATATTCACTTGTTTATAAAACCTTATAATGAAAACTGTGATGGAAAATGGCCTGTCAGGTACTGGAGTAGGAAAGAGGTTTCGTAAAACTTCTGAACTTTATTTTACTGCGAAAGGACAACACAAAGACAAGCAAATCATTCAATTACTAAATACATTCATCAGTATTACAAGTCTGGCATGCCTGGAAAACCTTCTCATATAAGTTTTTATTACGTGAATCTCTCCACTGAGCTCACTGAAATGTACGTAATAAAACAACCATAGGATTGGATAAAAACTGCGAAAAAATATGATCAAACCGTTAACAACTGAAGATATTATGACAATAAATAGCCAATAAGAAGGATTAGTTGATTGTTACATTAAGTTTTCCATAAAAGAAAGTCAAGTTCCACAATAACCAAAAACCTTTGTGACCTGGTTTGAGAAAAAAAGTGGTTGTCGCTCACCCTGCTTCATGCTGCCTCTCACATTAAAGTAAAACCTCACTGCTATGCTGCTAGAAGTTACACTCATAAGTTCATCTGAGAGAAAATGGTTTAAGTGGTGGCTGGTTTTTTTTTTTTTTTACAACAAAGGAGGCAGCTCAAGGGCACACACACACACACAAAAAAGCCCGCTAATCGCTGCTCCCATAAAAGAATCAGAAGAGGCGGCCAAAAGCAAGGTCAAACTCGGGAGGAGAGGTGTCCTGATACCCTCCTCTTGAAAGAGTTCAAGTCGTAGGCAGGAGGAAATACAGATGAAAGAAGATTGTTCCAGAGTTTACCAGCGTGAGTGTTGTAACCCGTAGTCCGGGCACACAGGGTAGACGACACACTGTTTGTATTAGTGACACTTGACTTAAAATTCTGGTACTTTAGGAGTATTTAAAGGAGTTCGTAAATGGGGTGATGAAACGGTGTCGCCTTTCTTATATGTATTTTATTCTACCTTAATACTACTTAATATTACAAAGGGTAAATATATTGTTTAAACCAGCGACTGGCTTACGAGACTCAATGAGTCTTCAGGTTTTTCACTATTGGTTACTGACGTTAGCACTGGTATAATATTGAGTAAAAACTCACACAATAAAGTATCATAGAAATATAATCCTAAGTAAAACTAAGATAATAGAACACAATAGATATGTTAGATACGCTTTCCTCTATGGTACTACTTCACTCCATACTCACAGTAGCAAAGATGAAGGTTTGCCCATGTTGTCTAGGGAAGGACAACTGGGTGTATAACACGAACAGAGTGCTGGCTGATCTGATCCCTAGCCTGAATAAATGCTTCTTATATAGGCATGACATACATACAGACATCACGAGGGTAATACGTCAGGCGTGTGAGTCATACATCAAACTCACACCGAGCTCATACACAATCTACCTAACCGACATGTACACACTCGATTTTAATCCTTAGTGTAGCTGTCACGCGGTGACGCAGCTTTGTTTTCATAACATTTTGTTCCGCGGTTGATCGTGTTTTGGCCGCGGTTGATTGTGTTTTGGCCGCGGTTGATTGTGTTTTGGCTTAGAGAGATAAGCGGGTGCGTTAATGGGCAATTGCAATTGTGTATAGGTAGGTAAATGAACAGTGCGTTTGGGGACAATCATGTGTTGGAGTCCGTGTTGTGTTTTAGCGGTCGATACCGCTGTTGTCATCGGAAAATATTGCCGGAGAAGATGATGATGACACTGGAGCGAGTGGTGTCGCAGCCCGCGGGGCACCACATACCCCCCCCGTTAAAATCACGCCACGTCCTCGTGGCACGAAGCGTTCCGCCCGGCGGACGACCATGGAGGGCCAAGACGGTGATGGCGGGAACGTGGGGGAGGAGTCCTGCGAGAGACGGGACCTGAAGAGACAGAAGAAGGCCACCCCACCGGCGACGAAGACGACGCCGAGGAGGAGCAGCCACCCCCACCAAGGGAGGAAGGGGTCGAAGGCGGGGACCGGAGAGACGGATTCCTGGAGCGCGTGAAGTGCGTTTGGGACAGCTGCTGAAGGCCAAGCTTGAGATTCAGAGTATCATGATTCAGGTCACTAAGTGCCAACTGAATGAGAAGGATAGTCTCCAAAATACGCATTTCCCCTTCAATTTGCAAGGTTCTTAATGAGAACTGCCGGATAATAGCTGAGGCCAAAGCCGAGGCGGACTCTAGACGGGAGATAGCAGAATGAACATGACGGAGGTCCCGAACTGTGGCGTTGAGGACTTCCTGATGGAGGTTAAGTTGACGTCTCTCTTCTGTGGACAGAGTGTAGAGCTGGGAGAGCTTCCCGTGTATCACATCTATTTGGGCCTGAGTGGCCGTACCGAAAAGGAGGTTTGCTACCGAGCCAAGGAAATCCACGGCCCCTCGCTTCTGGCGAGTCCGAAACGGGCTTCCATCTCTACCACTCATAGCCGACAGAAAGCTGTTAAGATCTTTGAATAACTTCGCAAACTCAATGTGAAAAGAGTCTAGAGTGCGCCTGAGTAGACCAACAGTAGGGAACGATTGATTCATATGGTCAATCGACCATGAAACATCCGCTGTTAGATTTGCCACGTTGATGAGAGGACGTTGGATGTCGTCCGTCTTGATGACGACGGGGACAACATAGTACCGTCCTGTCAACAGCATCTTAAAGACTGGGGAGAAGACGAGGCCGGGACGAATGGGTTGCTCCTGGAGGGATCAAGGGAAGACAAGGAGAGGGCAACACCCAGGACCTATAATTATAGGGGGCATCAGTTCGTTGGTCGTTGGCGATACTCAAGAGGGCGGTCCATCACATTGGGGAGAGAAGGGGGTACCGTATTGGAGCGTAATGAGCGACTGACACAGGGCTCTGAAGGAGCTGAGGGAACCAATGAGGGGACCTCTGAAGCCTCTGAGGAGACAGAAGCCGGTGAGGAGAGCTCGGAAGGAGCTGGAAAGGACAATGGCAGCGGCTCCTCGGGGGAATAAGTCATGGGGAGTGGGTCCACTTCTACTACGTGATCAGGGAGAGGGTATGCACGCCTGACATTAGGAGAGTCATGGAAGCCAAGAGAGTCCTCGTGAACGACCTGAACATTATTTGTGTGAACTGTCTTGATCTTACCACCTCTAACATGACGCAGTCGTAAGACTACAGGGCTTATTTTTTCTAGCACCCTAAAAGGTCCATTGAACAAGGGCTGGAGCTTCTTTGGTTCGCCCTTTGTACATACATGCCTTAAGTAGACCCGATCTCCTACTACCACCTGTTTGGGTTTGGATTTCCTAAACATTCTTTCTGACTCCTGCCATCCTATATCTATATTGGTCTGACATAGTTTATAGGTTGCTGCGACACTAGAAGTAAATGCTTTATAGCTGTCAACATCATAACAAGGTTGGAGTTTATTCTCAAGCACTTCAAAAGGAACATTTGGGTCCTGAGAGAAAAGCAAGAAAATGGTGAATCTTTCAGAACACGATGGTAGGCAGTGTTGTAGGCGTGTGTTGCAACCGGAAGCATTTGGTCCCAGATACCGCGATTGTCCTCGCACAAAGTTCTCAAGATATTTATTAAGGTGCCATTAGGCCTTTCTATCACACCGTTTGCAGACGGGTGATAAGGAGTTGTCCTTAGATGATCAATCTGTAACAACTGAGTCAACTCTCGTAAGAGAGTGTTGACGAACTCCTTTCCTTGATCCGTGACTAGAATCGGCGGGATGCTGTGTACACAGACTACGTTCTTGTAGAACGCAGCTGCCACTTCCTTGGCTGCCTTCGTACGAAGGGGGGTTGCTACCAAGAAGCGTGACAGGACGTCTATCACTGTCAGTACATACCTATAGCCTTCGTCTGAAACAGACAAAGGTCCGACAATATCCATATGGACTCTGTCAAACGGTTGGCCAACCTCTGGATACCTCATAAGTGGAGCTGGCGGGGATCCCTCTTCTTAAACCGACAACAGACAGGACAAGATCTGACATATTGCTCCACGTCCGCCTTCATTCCCGGCCAGTACGCAAACTTGCGACAGCGTGCCAACGTAACCTTAGTGCCTCCATGCCCTGCAGGTAGCATGGAATGCGCCAAAGCTAACGCGTTAGGAATGTAGCTTGGTGGAACGATAACCAGTCTTTTCTGCTTGTTGTATTCATCGCAAACATCGCGGTAGAGAATGCCGTTCTCTACACACTTCACTAAGAGGCAGTTTTTGAAGTGCCTCTTAGCTGCATTTAACGTTACATTGCTCCTCTCTGCAACCTTTCTCTCATCTCTCTCATGTACGTTACCACCGGTGGTTTGTTCAAAAGCATGCTTCAATTCTCTCAGTTCAGGATCGCGATCCTGGTGCTCCATGAGTCCAGCAAGACTCCAATGGAGAAACTTATCCTGTTTGTCATGTCCCTCCGGAGAGGCGACAGACGTGTCCTGTCCACCCGTAAGGGTGACAGACATAATTCGAGCATCCAATTCGCCTTCTATCACGTCACTCTCCTGATTCCTAATCCTTGACAAAAAATCTGCTACCATGTTGCTGGAGCCTGGGAGATAATCAGTACTAAAGTCAAATTCTCCTAGAAGTGTCTGCCAGCGTGCAATCCTGCTGCTAGGTACTGTGCTTTTTAACAGCCAAGTCAGTGGTCTATGGTCCGACAGGATGTGTATCCTATAACCCAAGATAAGTGTGATGTTAGTACTGAGGCCATAGATGACTGCTAAAGCTTCTCTCTCTACTGCTGAGTAGTTACGTTCTGCTCCATTCAGGGTTCTACTAAAATATACTATGGGACGTAAACTACCATTTTCATCCTTTTGTTGCAACACACCACCTATTGCCTTATCTGACGCATCTGTGGTGAGATTGAAGGGCTTCCGGAAATCCGGAAAGGCTAAAACAATGTCAGTCGTTAGACTGTTCTTTAGTGTGCTAAATGCATGCAATGCCTCTTCATTCCACTCCAGATGTGTCTTATCATTCTTGGTTACTTTCATCCTTTGAGTAAATTATTAAGTGGGATGCTATCTTGGCAAAGTCTTTAATGAATTTCCTATAAAAGTTAACCAATCCCAGGAAACCTTGAAGTTCTTTGACTGTTTTCGGAGGAGTGAGTTGTTGCACCGCCTGTACCTTTGAGGGCTGAGGCTTCAAGCCAGAAGCACTAACAATGTGACCCAGATAATCTACTTGCTCTTTGAAAAAGGAACACTTATCTAGTCTTAAGGACAGGTGAGCTTTCTGCAGTCTGTCCAAGACGGCATGGAGGTTCTTTAGGTGATGGTCCATGTCTTTCCCTTGTACTATCAAATCATCAAGGTATACATGTACAATTCTTCCTGTCAGACCTATGAGAACTTGATTCATGATCCGTTGATAGGCTGCAGGTGCTGTTTTTAATCCAAAGGGACTGTAGTGAATTCATAGAGGCCATAAGGTGTCGTGAAGGCTGTCAAGTGTTTAGATTCCTCTGCCAATGGGACTTGGTGGTAGCCCTGGCGCAAATCAAGGAGGTGAATACTTTACTTTCCCTAACTGTTGCAAAATGAGGTTAATGTTAGGAGGGATGTTTGTCATCAATCAATTCATCGTTCAAAGCGCGGAAGTCGAGACAAAGTCTGACTCCACCATCCTTTTAGCAACAGGGACTAGAGGTGCGCTGTAGGGTGACGCACTAGGGCGTATAATACCCTGGGCCTCAATGTCCTTGAGCTGAATCTCTATTTCTTTATGATATTTTACTGGTATTGGGTATGGCTTTTATATATAGGCTTGTCATTTTTAGCCTTAAAGTGTGAACATAATAGGGGTAATAGTGAGTGGCTCGTTTTTAGAGCAAACACATCAGGATACTTGGGTTAGGCCCTTCAGACAGCAATTTTCCGTTGTGAGGGTAAAATAGCTCGTCTATCAGCTTATCGAGTACCATCTGCTTACTTGACTGGGTGACAGGCGGCTTTGTAGCTGTTTTGTGACAGCCGCTACACATTCATTAGTCGATGATTGATAGTATTCTGAGTGACAAGAATAAATGTGTCCCATCACTTCACCTGTTGGCATCTCAATAGTTTCTTCAGTTGGGTTAGCATAGGGAATGATGAATTTGCCTTTGGTTTGTTTGACGTTAAGAGTTAAGGTTACTAACCCGGGAAATAAAATGAAGAAGGGATATCATTGGACCTTGGGAGAAATAAGGCTTGCTGGGCTCTGCCAATCTCTGCCTCCAGAGTGACATACCCTGCCGTGCCTGGTAGCAAGGACGCCACGTTAATAGCGTATGCTTTCACTGGTACTTCCTCCATCTCGTCTAAAGTAGGTTTAAGGTCGGTTAGTCAATCTTCTGGGTACGGGCTCATATCGTCCGCAGCCAGGGAATGAACTTCCACTGGGTAGGCGCCCACCATTACACTAAACTGCCCAGGTGTGGCCAGCGGTGCAGCTACCACATTTTGTCTCCACATAAATTCTAGGCCCAACAAAACTGCTGTTGGTAACACTATACCTTGTGATATTACTACAAACTTTTCTATAATTTCTCCGTGCCCAAAGTCTACTACTACTTCGGCTATTCCTTTATTAGGGATTGGAGTCCGATCTACCCCTTGTATGGAGAGAGGTTCTGTAACTATCATCTTCCCGCCTACCTTCCTAAATAAATCTTCTTCTATTAGGGACGCTCCTGCTCCTGTGTCTAGCATTGCGTAAACCATCTCCTTTGGTGCATTAGCGCCTACGCACAATCTCAACGTGAGGGCGTTGGTAGGGCCGTGGACTGCCGCAGCTACTCTGGGGTCGTTTTTTTTTTTTTTTTTGTTCTTCTCGTGGTCAGGGTTGACCCAGGAGCTACGGGGTGAGGGACCGGCCGTGTACTCCGGGCGCCAGGCAGCGCAAGGCGAGACAGGCTGACGCCTGTTTCGAGTGGGCTGGTACTGAGGGTACCGAGAGCCCGTTGGTGGGTGGTAGGCACCCCTATACTGCCTTCCATATGTGCAATCGCGAGCCATGTGTCCTACATACCCACAAGCATAACATGTAGGTGGCGTGGGCGCGTTCCCATATGGGCGTGTAGGTGGCGCGGCGTGCCGTCCTCCCCTTTGGGGTATCGGGTAACGTGACTGGCCTGGAGGGCGTGGAGGACGGGCTTGTGAGACATGTTTGGGTCCGGATGCCTGGGTGGAACAGACGTTCAGCACTTTTATTTCTTTGGCGATATCGGCATCGGATAGCTTCGACTCTGGATAAGCTTTAATATACTCATACCCTTTCTTTAATACCTTCTGTGGGTCTCCTTTCTTCCTCCGTTAGGATGAGTAAGAGGCCGGAGGAAAGCCTCTCTGAGCCGTAAAGCGGTTATCTCAGTTAGCAAACTGGCATTGTCAGGCTTGAGAGTGATCAACTCGTCTCTCAATGTCTCCAGGCGGATGAGGAAGGTGCGGATGTTTTCTCCTGTCCGCCGTTTTGCCTCTCCCAATTCTTTCTGGAGGACCGAAAAGGTCCTTACTGTGGGAAACACACGTAGGAAGTCTTCCTTTACTTTTTCCCAATCCTGTCCACATCTAGTGATACAACCGAGGAGATGATCGCGCGCTGCTCCCAGGGCATATTGTTTGGCTAACTCAATCTTTCCGGTAGAGTCCCAATTTCCCTGTGTCCGGCTATCAATATCATCTATCCATTTCTTTGCTAGCTTATGGCATGGAGGTTTGGTGCTTTGCTACTTTTTTTCTCCACCACAAAATATAAGAGTCCCTGCACTCTACTAAAATCATTCAAGGTATGACGGCTAAGTAGCGTGACAAGATCATCATGGGCAAGGGTGATCGATTTTCCATCTCCTTTGGTGGGGGGAGGGTTCTTGCCTTCGTCTGGCATTTTTTAACTCTAAAGTCTTATTCCCGTAATTCCAAGAATAACTGTCTTCTCCCTCGCTTTCGGATGTGGACATACACCAGTACAATACCAATATAAACCAATATAAATCGCAAGTTTCACCACAAGTTTCACCACAAGTTTCACCACAAGTTTCACCACCCCACACCTGACACCAATGTTGTAACCCGTAATCCGGGCACACAGGGTAGACGACACACTGTTTGTATTAGTGACACTTGACTTAAAATTCTGGTACTTTAGGAGTATTTAAAGGAGTTCGTAAATGGGGTGATGAAACGGTGTCGCCTTTCTTATATGTATTTTATTCTACCTTAATACTACTTAATATTACAGAGGGTAAAAATATTGTTTAAACCAGCGACTGGCATACGAGACTCAATGAGTCTTCAGGTTTTCTTTCACTATTGGTTACTGACGTTAGCACTGGTATAATATTGAGTAAAAACTCACACAATAAAGTATCATAGAAATATAATCCTAAGTAAAACTAAGATAATAGAACACAATAGATATGTTAGATACGCTTTCCTCTATGGTACTACTTCACTCCATACTCACAGTAGCAAAGATGAAGGTTTTGCCCATGTTGTCTAGGGAAGGACAACTGGGTGTATAGCACACGAACAGAGTGCTGGCTGATCTGATCCCTAGCCTGAATAAATGCTTCTTATATAGGCATGACATACATACAGACATCACGAGGGTAATACGTCAGGCGTGTGAGTCATACATCAAACTCACACCGAGCTCATACAATAATCTACCTAACCGACATGTGGCTTACACTCGATTTTAATCCTTAGTGTAGCTGTCACGCGGTGACGCAGCTTTGTTTTCATAACATTTTGTTCCGCGGTTGATCGTGTTTTGGCCGCGGTTGATTGTGTTTTGGCTTAGAGAGATAAGCGGGTGCGTTAATGGGCAATTGCAATTGTGTATAGGTAGGTAAATGAACAGTGCGTTTGGGGACAATCATGTGTTGGAGTCCGTGTTGTGTTTTAGCGGTCGATACCGCTGTTGTCATCGGAAAATATTGCCGGAGAAGATGATGATGACACTGGAGCGAGTGGTGTCGCAGCCCGCGGGGCACCACATGAGGGATGAAAGAGTGAAGATGCTGGTTAACTCTTGCATAAGGGGTTTGAACAGTATAGGGATGAGCATGAGTAGAAAGTCGTGTGCAGCGGGGCCGCGGGAGGCGGCGAGGCATGCAGTTAGCAAGTTCAGAAGAGCAGTCAGCGTGGAAATATCGATAGAAGATAGAAAGAGAGGCAACATCGCGGCGGAATTTAAGAGGTAGAAGACTATCAGTAGGAGGAGGAGAGTTTATGAGACAAAGAGCCTTAGCCCCCACTCTGTCCAAAAGAGCTGTGGGTGGAGCCCCCCCACACGTGAGATGCATACTCCATACGAGGACGGACAAGGCCCCTGTATATGGATAGCAACTGCGCGGGGGAGAAGAACAGGCGGAGACGATACAGGCTGGCTTCAGGGTGTGCAG
This sequence comes from Eriocheir sinensis, assembly GCF_024679095.1. Lineage (NCBI taxonomy): Eukaryota > Metazoa > Arthropoda > Malacostraca > Decapoda > Varunidae > Eriocheir > Eriocheir sinensis. The sequence continues at coordinate 196,979 of NW_026112252.1, forward strand.
GGGCGTCAGGTGGAAATAGGAGACGAAAAAATTTCGCACTAGAGAACAATTCCATAGATTAATATATTACTGTGTTTATTATTTATCACGTCTTTCAAAATAGGTTGATAATTTAGTAAGACAGTCTTCACGGCTGAGGCAGTAAATTATGTATATGACTCACTCGCTTAGAACTCAATTAGGACGAGTTAGCAGGCCGCGTGTTACCTTCGTATGCTACAGTCTTACGAATAATGCCCGGCTGACTAGACGCTTCAGTGCCAGTTTTCTTTAACGCATATTCATCGAGTTAGAAGTTTTTTAGTCGGTAAATTTGGACATTTGAAAACATGGCGGTGGGCGGCAGGTTTATGATTATAGAGGACGCTTCTCGAGGCGCTGTGTAATCAACGAGGGCGCTTGATGGAGGGGCGGCGGCGAGGCGGCGGCGAAGGCTCCTTACCGCCAGGCCGTAAAGTGAATACGTTGTGTTCATGCGACCGGTTGGCGAGGCGGCTCTCTAATCATACTTTCCTGGCTACACAACCAGGATGGACTGATGTGTTAAACATGTATATGAGCAGAGACCCCTGAGCAATGAGGGAACGTACTGGCCAGCACGCACGCACGCGCGAGCAAGCATGACACACACACACACACACACACACACACACACACACACACACACACAGTTGCTGCAATATGTTTTCTCATGGACTGCAATGGTCATGCAAGACTACATTTGCATGTAATTTGTGCTCCTGTGGTAGGAAATGTTCCCGTGACTTCAGGGACGCCCTGGAGATGATGATGATGATGATGATGGTGATATTTGACAATGCTTACATGTGTGTTATTAGCCAACCAGTCATGTATTAGTAATATATATATATATATATATATATATATATATATATATATATATATATATATATATATATATATATATATATATATATATATATATATATATATATATATATATATATATATATATATATATATATATATATATATATATATATATATATATATATATATATATATATATATATATATATATATATATATATATATATATATATATATATATATATATATATATATATATATATATATATATATATATATATATATATATATATATATATATATATATATATATATATATATATATATATATATATATATATATATATATATATATATATATATATATATATGAAGTTTTCTTCATAAATATAGTATGTATGTATGTATGTACACTCACCAAAAACTTATCGAGCACCTGGGCACGATGAATGTGTGTGTGTGCGTGTGTGTGTGTGAGACAGTGGCACGCCAGCCCTCGTCGGGCGAGCAACGTGACCGGCCCTTCCGCTGGTAGCAGACTGCCTGGTTGCTCGCCCGGCTCCTGCTACGGGATGCTTCTGGGCGCCTGCCTGGGGGGTCCGTGCCTCCTTCGCTGCTCAACGGCTGCTACTCGTGTCTGTGGCGGCGGCGGAGGCATCCCCACATCCGTAACGAGCTTTGCTTTTAAGGGGGAACATCTTTAAGAAGAAGATGAATGTAAAAATGAATCGATCATGGCTAGTCGCCTCGGAATGGCTGGTACCCCTGGTTGTGATGGCGCACCTGAATCCGAGCCTGTGTTGAACTTGGTATCGGAGATTTGACGGTCGCAGTAAGTCATGCTCACGATAGTAACAATGGAGACCTCACAAGGCCGGCGCAAAGTCATTATTATCCTTCGCGCTAAAGGCCTTAGATATAAACGCTTTTAAGTCATCTATATTGCGTTTGTCGGTTTATGCAATCAGTACATTGTTATTTATTTGTTCCTATCAGTATTATTCGCACTTTCAATGTGATCGAGTCCAACATGTGTCCGTTTTTTTTTTGCTTTGTTTGGTCGAACATTTTTATATACAAATTTTATAAAGGTGCGATGTGTGTGTGTGTGTGTGTGTGTGTGTGTGTGTGTGTGTGTGTGTGTGTGTGTGTGTGTGTGTGTGTGTGTGTGTGTACATCCATACGTGCACATGTACTACCTAGTGGTTAACATCAAGATCTAAAGAAAGAAGAATTTACTTAGACCTTGGTTAACACGTTCGAATCACTACGTTCACATCCAAAAGGTCCTTCGGTCGATTCCCGAGCAGAGTGGACACGGAGGGGCAGCCTCCTTCAGCCACCTCTCCACCCAGAAGTGAATAATATATTACAGTGAATAATGTAATATAGCAAATAATATAGATCACAACAAATAAAAAACAACGTACTAATTACATAAAGCAACATCCGCAATTCAAATAACTTTAAAAGTGTTTACTAGTATTTATAAAAAAGTGATGCCCTAAGACCCGTCACAGGAGCTCCAGTCATCGGGGACCTTACGACTGGCAATTGCGAGTCCAGCACGTGATAAGACCATGGTGAATGGCACACACACACACACACACACACACACACACACACACACACACACACACACACACACATATACCAAATACATTGGAAACCAAGCTTTTTGGTGTCCCAATAAGGCTAATCGTCGTGACCATCTCCGAGTTAAATGTTTATTTATGGCGAATAATTGGCAATACTGCTATCACGGACGGTGTTAAAGAGAATGATGATGTAATTGCTAACACATTCTTGAAGGTTTGCATGGTGGATTTAGGTTCTCAGAAATCAGTTTCGATATTGTCCGATTATGTTTAGAACTTTTTTTTATATTAACTGTGCATATGAAAACATCATCACGTCTTTACCATAGATTTCTGTGGTGTGTGAGGCGTCAGATCAGGTTTTGTAGGTCAACATATTTCCTCACTAAATAATACCTCCGCCCTTTGCCCCGCAGTGGAGAACATCGCCTACAAGGGCAGCACTTGGGTCAACGACAAGAGACACTCGTGGTCAGACTGGAACTACGCCCCGGCGAGCCTGGCCGTGGACGGGAACCGGGACACGACCCTGCAATCGTGCCCCGTCATCGACAACGACAGCGTGAACGAGCCCGTGTGGATGGTGGACCTGGGCAGGCGGCAGCAGGTGCGCGGCCTGGTGCTGCTCACCTGGCAGGGACGTGGCCAAGGTTGGTTTCTACTTACCTTCTACTTTAGATTCGCAGATGGCATGGTATTACTATTTCTCATAAAATTTTACAGGGTGATCGAGAAACAACACGGAGGGCGTAAAAACTAGAAACTACACACACAACTTCAACGCATTGGTTTGAAATGAATATGAAAACGACGAGACTAATATTTGATAATCAAGTAGCAGGACAACCAATAGTGATCGGGAGCAAAACATTTGAGAGTTGAGACAAACAAGTATACAAACCTAGCCGTCGAAAAATAATAAGGAAGAAAATAAAAACGGGATGGAGCGCTTTTGGTATACATAGTAAATCATGAGTAGCAAAATGTCACTCTTTTAGAAGAAAGTGCTGTAGCCTACAATCAGTGTATCCTGAACATACGGTTTCATGTCTTATGGTTTTATCGCATGCATTTTGGCCACCTCTTTGGATTCTTTTTAGGAGCAGCAAGTAGCGGGCTTTTTTATTATTGTTTCCTTTTTTTGTGCCCTTGAGCTGTCTCCTTTGTTGTAAAAAAAGAAGAAAAAAAAAGCTGCATCCAAACTTAACTGGTGTGATTGATCTCAAACACAGCTTCCGCATCTGTCCGCAGACCAGCAGACCCTGTACCGAGACTACGTGTTCGGCCTTGACCGCCTCACAGTCTTCGTCGAGAACCAGCGTCGCCTGGACACACTGTCGCCGCAGGACCACAAAAAGTGCGCCTCCATTACAAGACTGAACAACGCTCTCTTCAGGTAAGGTTGATTTTGACTTGCCTTCATTTTCGTGAAACACATGTGTTGGAGACGATGAATGAATACGACTTTAGGTCCTCAGCAGCGCCAGAGTAATTACGACTATTATTCTTTATCATTTTGGTAAGCATTCAAAGTTGGTGATTCTCTCTCTCTCTCTCTCTCTCTCTCTCTCTCTCTCTCTCTCTCTCTCTCTCTCTCTCTCTCTCTCTCTCTCTCTCTCTCTCACACACACACACACACACACACACATTCATTAGCTCAATCCACTAATCCATTGTCCCCGTGAGCAGAGAGCGCGTGCACGTGGAGTGTCCTCAGCCCATCAAGGGTCGTTTCCTGTACATCAAGGCGAGCGGGGTTGCCAACAGGTGGCACCGCGTCTTCTCCATGGTGCTGTGTGAGGTGATGGCGTACTGACCCGCCTCGGCTGCTCACCACGCCCTCACCGACATCAAACCCGCCCGCACTTCTTTCGCGGATTATGGTGAAAAGAAAAATATAAATAACTATTCATGTGACTGAGAAGCAAATGGAAACGTTGCTTGCCACTCAGGATAATCATGGATAATGCCTTTTGAAATGGCAAAGCTATTATGCCCTCAAAAGGAAATAGTGATGGACAGATTCTCATTTTGGGTGCCACGACGTTTTGTATTCAGGGATGAACAGTTTTGAGATTGTAAAGTTAGTTTATGTTTTGAAGGTGAACTGAAATGGACAAAATTCATAGTGCGTTGTGGAAAGGGTGGATCACGACTTTGTGTCCGTGGATAAGTGTTGCGTTGATGGACGAGGTTCTCGGCGATGAGGCCAGCGTGTGGTGGTGCAGTGGAATGTTCAGTCATCATCTTCGACGGTTCTTCTCATGTGGTGCGTCGTCAAACACCCCGCACAGGAGACCGATGGACGCGAACCACGAATACTGCCCCGTGCATGCACTGTGTGTACATGTGATATGGTAGACAAGGAACACGAGTTAAGTACATGACATACTTTACCTCCTTACTTAAGCTACATTGTGTTTAGAAGTGTTGTAGGTTTCAAAGTGATGTTCGTTTATGTGGGCTAAACGGATGCGTTGGTGAGATATAAATATGATGTTATATATATATATATATATATATATATATATATATATATATATATATATATATATATATATATATATATATATATATATATATATATATATATATATATATATATATATATATATATATATATATATATTTTTTTTTGACAGTTATAGTCTGTTAAAAAGCAAACATTAAAAAAAGTCTGCCACTCAATTTGTCTTCAAAAGAACTAAAGAGGTATTGAAAGATAGGTCAAGTTTTGAGGAGAGGTAGTCCTTGATAATTCTCCTCTTGGAAAAAGTTTAAGTCGTAGGCAGGAGGAAAACAATGAAGGGAAGATTGTTCCCAGAGTTTACTAAAGCGTGAGGATGAAAGAAGTTATTAATCCCTGCATAAGTGGTTGACAGTATAGGGATGAGCATGAGAAGTCAGAGTAAAGGGGTCAGTGGAGGGGGAGAAGTAGCAAGGGGGCCAGAAGAGCAGTCATGTGAAATATCGATAGAAGATAGGAAAGAGAGGCAACATTGCGGGCGGGAATTCCCAAGAGGTGTAGACTATCAGCATGAGGAGGAGAGCTGATGAGACGAAGAGCCTAGCCTCCACTCTGTCCACAGTAGAAGAGCTGTGTGAGGGAGCCCACACATGAGATGCATACCCATACGAGGGCGTGACAAAGCCCTGTATGGACAGCATCTGTGCAGGAGAGAAGAACTGGCGGAGACGGTACAGGAACGCCCAGCTCGGAGGGAAGTGATTTCTTAGTAAGAGATGAGATATGGAAGTCACAAGATTTTGGAGTTGGGTGATAGACCGAGGATGTTTAAAAGGAGGTGATAGCTGTAAAAGTTGTCAAAGAATAGGGAGAAGTTGTTTGGAAGATCAGTTTGAGTGATAGGTGGAGAAACTGTAAGCTTAGAGGCGCAGCGACACCTGGTTCTTCTTGCTCCAATCGGAAATATTAGTAAGGCACCTGAGGGGCTAAGGTTCTGCAGCCTGCCCAGCCTTGAGTCGTTAGTTCCTTGAAGGGTGGGCCTTTAATAAAAGTGTTGAATAATGCAGAGGGAATCATCGTATGTAGAATGGGATAGGACAGTTCTGTTTCTGAAAGAAGATCATCAATGAACAACAGAAAGAGTGGGGAAGAGACAGTATCCTGTGACACCAATGTTAATAGATTTAAGGGGAGTTGAACAGCACTATTCACTACTGGCAGAAATAGAACGGTCAGAAAAGGAAACCGGGAGATAAAGGTGGCTAAAAGAAGGCTGACAGAAACCAGGAGGTGTGTGAAGTTTAGAAAGCAAAGATTTGTGCCAGACCTTCTATCAAAAGCTTTTGACATGTCCAGCGCACAGCAAAGTTTCACTGAAATGCATAAGAGAGTGACGACCAAGAGCCAGTTAAGAGTTAGAGATCACTAGCAGAACGTTTCTTTGCGGGAACCTTATACCATGATCAGACAGATATCAGAAGTGAAAGGTGCTTTTGAATCTTTCGTTAGGGATGATTCAAAAGCTTTAGATAGACAAGAAAGTAAAGCAATAGGGTTTGGTAGTTTGAGGGATTGGACACGGCCCTTCTAGTACAGTACAGATGCATGCCCAGCAAGGCTGGTGCAGATGTTGACAGCAGGCGAAAAGAGTTTGCCAGGCAGGGTGACAGCACGGAGGCACAGTTTTGGCGACACAGTAGGTACCCAGGTCCATAAGCTTCTGAGGATTGAGGCCAGAGAGGCACAGAAAGATTGCTTCTTTTGAAGAATCTTTATAACAGGGTATGAGCTGTAGAGGGGGGATGAGTGAGTGAATAGCCCAGAATCGTCCAGAGGAGTTTTGAGAAAAAGTTTAGAGGAAGAGTTCAGCTTTAGAGATAGATGAGACGGCAGTTGCTGCCAGACTGAGAGGAGGAAAGATGAAGAAGTGAAGCTGGAGGAGATGTTTTCGGTTAGATGCTTTAAAGCTGAAAGAAAGTGAGAAAGTTAAGATGACATTACACGAAAGAATTTTTTGTTAGCTGGAGAACAGATTGGCAATGATTTCAAGCAGAAATGTAAGTTCGTAATACATTGGCTTCAGGTTGCCTGGGTACCTTTTTGGGAGCTACTTCTATCATTGACAGCATGCGAGAACAAGCGATTAAACCAAGGCTTTTTTAGCGGAGGAGTAGAGAAAATGAATGTATGCCCATTCCAGATACCCCTGGTGATGCGCTGAGCACACACAGGGGGGTTCTTTACTCTGGAAGCAACAATCATTCCACGGGAAATTGAAAGAAGACTAGGTCGTCCCACCGAGCTGAAGCAATGCCAGAAGCATCGCCCTGGTGGTCCAGAGGGTGGCAGGATGACAGGACAGGATGCAGAAATAAGACTGTAGATCGGAGGAGCCTAACGGAGAGAACAGTTTGACAGGAATACATGTTGGGCTGATCTCCAAGACGGTCGTGGGAATACGTAGGTGCTGAATCAACTGCTCTAGGTCGTTGAGATAAAGGTGTTGCAGGCTTGTTCACCAGTGTGATGGCTGGGTGAAAGAGGATGAAAGCCAAAGCGAGAGGAATATTGAAACTTCCTAGGATGGAGATTCTGCTGAAGGGAGAGGTCAAGATGTACCCATTTTAATTCAAATAAAGTCAAAGAATTTTGCATAGTTGGTAGAGTTAGGAGAGATAACTGTTAAGATGTATTTAGTGGGCCAGAAATGACAGTGAAGTCTAACCAGATGGTGGAAAATCTGAGAAGAGCTGCTAGTCGTGGCAATGAGAAGGGGTGATGGCCGCTGGCACGTGGGCGCAAATAACCAGCTTGGGATTGGAAATTTGTGGAGAGATAGGGGAGGAACAGAGCAGAGATTGCCATGTCAGTAGCCCTCAGAAACCTGTGTTTCTGGTACAGAAGAAGGTGAGCGGAGGAGAGATGATAGTTCTCTCAGAATGAAAATGAGCATTAACGTGAATGTTGCAGAAATTGAGAAGAAAGAGGTTCGAGGAGATATCAAGACACCTCTCGGGTCGGCAGCCAGAAGGGGAGTCCTCCCTGGGGGAATTTGTGGTCCCCCCCCCAGGCGGGGACTCCGAGGCATTGCTTAATTGAGCCATTTTGAAATTTTAATTTTGGGAAAAGGTGTATATTTTGTGTGAATGTAGTGTGGTGTGGATAAAGAGAGGATCTGTCTTTATAGAGCATGCTGAACTACTCCTGGTGTTGGTGAGACAATAAACTGAACATCACCTCACCAGTACGTCCACATCCCGCATTTGTGCGACAGCTTTTCACATCCACATCACATCCACGCACTCGTCGGCCGATGTGCTGCACGCATGTGATTAATATGGCCTATGCACATACCTATAGATTTGCTAGTAAAATATAAGCACATGGATTACGTGACTCAGCAGATGTACGTACTTGCCATCACGGTCAACATAGACTTGAGTTCAGGACGGAATACAGAGGTAATGCGTAGATTTATTGCACTGTGTCAAGCATTACGATTATCTAAAGTAAAACTAAAGGAAATCATATCACAGGTTATCCCGGTACAGCTTATGAAAGGGATGCTGCCTCTAGAATGTTTAGGGATAGAGATAGTCAGGAGTGGATGGGGCGATAAATTGAGGATATAATCATTACCAGGCGGCAGTTCAGGATGAGATAGATAAGCTTAAGTGCAATAACGTCGCCATAGGTCCTGGCGGATATTTCCGACGGTGCAAACTTGAAGGAGTTAGGTAGAATCAAGATTTACTAACCGACATCTTTAAGATTAGTAACGGTAAATACTGGCTATGGTTTTAAAAAATGCGATGTGTGTGAATGTAGCTAATGTGACGCCGATTGTCTTAAAAAGGAGGGAGACAACAGAGGAGGGCTTTGATCTTATTTCAAACACCTTGCCCAATGCTTAATATGCTGGTTATAGAGAATTGTTAAGATGTTGGAGTCCATAATAGCCAGGAACATTCGGGGGATATTTAGAAACATATATATATAATTCACGACTCGCATGGGTCTGCCAAAGGTAGGTCATGCCTACCATATTCCTTGTCCTTCTACAATAAAGCATTTGGAGGCGGTTGACAGAGATGAAAATTGTGATGTATATATATATATAAATACTATAGTAAAGCGTATTCTAAAGTTTCCCAACGAACTTGTCTTTGCTAATAATATTACAGGCTCACGGAGTACACGCACAGTATGAACACGGGTCAAGGCGCTGGAGCTTAGTTAATAGGAAGCAAAGAGGCAAAATCAATGGTAAAGATCTGACTGGGATGTGTTGATTACAGAAATTGCCCATCAAATAAATTTCGGTATTAGGTCCACTGTAGCACCTTGTTTATTCACTATCATTACGCTCTCTGTTATGCAGGAAGCAATTGAGTGTAGTGATGTTAGTAGAATTGTTAATGCAATGAACGATGATGAATGAAGAATGCTCGGCATAGTTTTGGGGCTATCTGAACGGATATCGAAAATTCCGACGCTCAGTACTCGATCCATAGCTTCAAACTGGCAGCGCTGAGCGATTATATGATCGGGCGGATAAATGCAGTACATCTGCCCGAGTTCATCGATCAGACCAATTGCAGTTTCAAGCTTCGACAGGAACAACCTCACATATTCCCACTGATTAAATTCTATGCACTTATAATACAGTAGACATGTTCAAAAGTGACGCCTCCAAGGGATATTAGGGGTCTTTAATGAAGCCTTATTGTTCTGTTATATCCATACAGCAGAAAATGGCATTCACATGATGTTTGCGATCGAGCTATAAAGGTACTGGATTTACTAAGGAGCAAAGCAAGTGACCTAACTGGAAGTCTATTTATTCTATATTTTCCCAGTCTGATTATTCCACGGTAAATCTTGACTAGGGACGTGGTACTCTTTGAATACCACTTTGAAATCGGTGGAATGGATATCAAAAGCTTTGTTACTTGTTAACCAGCGAAAAGCAAAGAGTGAGAAGGCTGACTAAGATTATAGGTAAAGTAAAATGAAAATACACTGAGGAAGACTCAATCAGTTAAACGAGAGATGCTAAGCAAAGGAATGTTGCTGAGTATTTTCAGAGTGTAAAATTATGGGATGCTTCTAACCCTAAGGCAAAGAAACTGGATAAATGCATTGCAGAAATGTTAGTCATGGATGATTTGCCTTTCAGTCATGTTGAGGACATAGGATTCATGAGACTGATGACTGAAGCTGCTCCACTATACAGTCTAAAGCAGCGAAATAGCTATTCATCAATGATATGTAGTGATATGTATGAGTCTGTTTTCAAGAAAAGAAAAGAAATAATTGATGAAGTGAAGCAAGACAACAAACTTTCCTTCACAACTGATGTGTGGTCAGATACCTCAGCAGGTGTGTCATTGCTGAGTTTAACTGCACATACCATAAATAAGGAATTTGAAAGAACAAACTTTGTGCTAGGTGCTGAACCACTGGAAGAACGACATACAGGAGAGTATATTTCCAAAATGTTGGATGATATGCTGATGAAGTGGGACATATCTCGTACAAATGTGCACCGTGTTCTGCGTGATGCTGGAGCAAATATGAAAAAAGCTCTGTTTCTCTCAGGTGTAAATAATTTGGATTGTACTGTGCATAAAATACAGCTGATTGCTAAAACTGGGTTATCATCACATTGTGATATATAAAACATGATAAAAAAAACTCGTAGTATTGCTACGCACTTTCTTCACTCAACTATGGCACAAGATGAACTTCAAAAGATTCAGGACCGGCTGCAAGTACCTAAACTCTCTGTTATGCATAATACACCCACAAGATGGAATAGCACCTTACACATGCTGAGAAGAACACTAGAAATAGAGGAATCTGCGTGTGTGTATGCTGCTACCAACTCCAAAATCAAACAGCTCAGCAATACTGAGTGGTTGATTATGCATAAATGTGTACAAGCCTTACAACCTTATGAAGATATCACAAAAAAAACTTAAGTGACTCCACATCAACAGCAGCTGAAGTGATTCCACTTGTAAAGTCCTTAAAACACACTCTTCAGCATACCACATCAGTAGTTTCTAACCCTGTTGAAGAAACTCATACTTCAGATACAAGCTCTGAAGATGAACCAGGCTCAGGATCAGTGATTGAGTTAAATGAAGACAGACAAGCAACACAGGCAGTAAACTTCATGAAAGAAGCAATGCAAGCTGATGTTGAGAAAAGATTTTCTTGGATTGAAAATGAAGATCTTTACAGAATTGCAACATATATTGACCCAAGATACAAGAGTAATTTTTTTTCTTCATCTCACGTCACTGATCAAGTAAAATCATCACTTGCCAGAGTATGTGAGGAGCTTCGTCAGACGACTATTCTAGAAGAGGAAGATGGAGAACCAAGAAGGAAACGAAGAAGAGATGATATGAGTGAAACACCTACCACCTGTGGAACATTAGATGAAGCAATGACCTCTATTCTTGCCTCCAGCAGTGATGATGAAGCAGAAAACTCATCTGTAGTAACTTTACTCATGAAAGATATTGAGAAATATCACAGAGAGAAAAGAATAAGTGGAACAAGTCAAGATAGTTTGCAATGGTGGAAGACAATGAAGATAGTCTACCCTGATTTGGCAAAGGTAGCTTGCCAGTATCTCTCCTGTCCACCAAGTAGCGTTCCTAGTGAGCAGCTGTTTAGTAGTGCTGGCTTGATATATGACGCTTTTGCCAGAAAAGGTGGATAAGCTACTGTTTTTGAAACGAAACTTGCCCATCTTGAACTTTAAATATTAAGTAATAAATATGTGTTTATAGTATCAGTTCAATCAGTTGGTTATAGATTTATAGTTAACCACTTTCAAAAGGGTGGAGGCTGGGGAAAGTGGTCGGTGGGATGCACGACGAGTTGGGTCCACGTCCCGCATCCTGGTAACGCACAAAATGTGTGGCTGAAACTCGTCATAAAACTTTATTGTAACAAAAAGTACTTCCACTTTACTTCCACTAGTATACTCAGGAACTCCCTTCCTGCGTCTGTATTTACGTCTTCCTATGACTTAAATACTTTCAAAGAGAGAAGTATCAACTATTAAGACACCATTCGAACTCATTTGGCAGTATTTTGGTTCTCCCACCTTGTTTTTATTTGTTACTTCTCCTGTCTGCATGGTCTGACACTGAAACAGGCTTTTTTTTGGGGGGGGTCCTCTTGGTGAGAACGTTTGACGTAAAAACATCCGCATCCGCATCCGCGAGGATGTCATATTTTGATATCCGCATCCGCATTTGCATCCGCATTTTAGTAGAGACTGATATCCGCCTTCACATTTGCATCCGCAAAATGACATCCGCATATACATCCGCATCCGCGGATGTCTGAAATTCGACATCCGATACATCTCTAATCTGGACACATACTATTGTACCGCCGCTTTTCCTCTTGTCTCCACACCGCACCCTCTCAGCGTCCAATGATAACTGATCCAACTTCTGAGCCCCGAGAGTCTTACAAGATTCGAAATCGTTCGAATATTAAGCTCAAATGTCTTCCAAGGTTCGTTACTAAGGTGAGCACCCGGTCACTGCCTTCCCATTATTCTAGGGAGGATACAAGTGTCTACGGTTGTTACATATACTATAGGGAAACTTATCAGTCTCCCTAAAAACTTGACGGGTATATTGCAGGTCTGGCAAAACAATGTTATCAGTTATAGTACCATACATGCTGAGAGCTGAATACTCTTTCCGCAAATCATGCTGAACTAGTTTCGGATGGAACTCTTACTTGAAGTAGCCTGATACACATTTCAAACTGTAGCGCTCCACGCTTTATGAAAGAGAACAAGGTTGTCCCATACTCAACACGGGCATTAACAACATAGGGCCTTAGCTCGTTGCCTACAGCAGAAGCTAAGTTCTTGACACGGGGATAGGGTCATGAAACTCCTTCGAAGATAATACAAGCCAAAATAAATCTAAGATAAGGAAGAACATTGCTATGGAATAAATCTACAAATATCTTTTAAATCATGTATATTTGCATAATACCGAGGGGTTTAGGTGGTTCAGCGTGGTCGGCTGTTGAGGCGGGGAGGTGGTTGTGTTGCAGCTACCTAATTCATATCGAGAGTTGATTGCGCGGCAGCCCCATCGCCATGCGGGAGCTAAGGGGGTAATTACTGCCCCCTGAGTGATTTACCGCCTCCACCCTCAGTCAGATATTAAAACTACATACAGCAGGATGGCTCACGGCTGTTATTATGTTCTCGGCATCAATGAATCGCCCCAGGATACATGCCAGTGAGAGGTACAAATATTAACATAAATAGAGCCACTTACATGGGCTTCCCTTCACAATGAGTCTGTATTTCATTGGGCATTTGAAGCACAACCAGACGGGTAAACATATATTGCACCGACTTTATAGCTGCAGGTACCGGAGTAGTAGTAGTAGTGCCCGAGGATAGCGCTCCTTGGATAAGGGAAGTAGTGTATTATGGGTTTGTAAATTATATGCGTTCGAATTTTATCCTCGTAAAATTGTACATATGCTTACTTTATCTGATAATAATAAAATCAAATCAGTTTGGATTTGTGAATGCCAATCCTCTTTGTATCTCGCTGAAAGCAGTGATATGTTATTAGTTTAGACCCTGCTGAATGAATAGCTGTTATGCTGCCAGAGTTTAAGAGAGGAAGATATACATGGCAAATCATCCAGCTCTTAGTCCACAACTGATCCTTCTTTAACAAAGATTAAAATACATGTATTACGACTCCCAGAGATAATCACAAGCAAAAACATGTTAGATGTGAGGATGTTTACTGATAAACAATAATGAGAAGGCTTGTATTGCAACCCCAAAGGTGAACACAAGCAACAAGGTGTTGGAGGTGAGGATGTTTACTGATAAACCTTAACACAAATGACCAACATGCACAAGCTACATGTTTAGATGAGCGGCGAAACACTTCCTAAAGACATGAAGTCAATGATTTTAAATATAATATATATATATATATATATATATATATATATATATATATATATATATATATATATATATATATATATATATATATATATATATATATATATATATATATATATATATATATATATATATATATATATATATATATATATATATATATATATATATATATATATATATATATATATATATATATATATATATATATATATATATATATATATATATATATATATATATATATATATATATATATATATTTTTTTTCTTTCCAATTAGCAGTGGTGATTAAGATGTGTGACAAATATTGAGGATCTCCACAAATATTGTGAACAGCTAAGATAACTTGTGTTGAGCATTATAAATTACTATTATCATTATCATCATCATTACTTCGGTGCTGTTATCATCATTGCACTTAACATCAAACTACCCGCCATAACTACTTATCACACTGATAAAAGGATTTGAGAGAATTTCTTGTTGTAATTTGTGAAAATGTCATTTAGTCTTTACGTGCAGCTTGTAATGAAAACGTGTTAATTTCCAAGTATTGATCAAAAAGATCTCTGCGTATATACACAACCACGGGAACACACAGACTGTACGGGAAGATATTTAAGTAATCATTACTTGTATTGTGATACTCTACTTAACTGACTCATTTAACTTTTGAAAAAAGAATCGGTGCTTTTCTATTGTCAAAATGTTCACTTTCAATCACTGCAATATATATATATATATATATATATATATATATATATATATATATATATATATATATATATATATATATATATATATATATATATATATATATATATATATATATATATATATATATATATATATATATATATATATATATATATATATATATATATATATATATATATATATATATATATATATATATATATATATATATTATACACACACACACACACACACACACACACACACACACACACACACACTATAATGTGACAAGCCTACGATCGTGGAGTCAGTGGGCGGCGCGAGTGTTGCCAGCACACTGTTAACGTGAGGCTCGGCACGCCTTACTTGCCTAGCGATTCCTTGCACGGCTTCCGTATCACCATTGCACGTTACGTACGGCTTTGCCACAAGTCATTAATCAGACACTTTTAGCCTTGGTTGGTCTTGTAGTGGAACAAATCCTGTTGATTATAGATATTTACACTTCTACAAGAGTCTGTGTCCCCATACCTTTTGTTTGTGGAAATCTCATTTGCCTAGTCGGCTTTCTTATGCAAAAAGATAATACAATTACCCATTTGTATGTGCTGCTGGATTTATCAGTTTATGATAGCTTTCATACGCATTTCTATACTATTATATAAATATCAACAATAACATTTAAAAAGTGTCGAATGATTTCTTTTTTCAGAAGGTTGTTGCCCCTTTATATGCACTGCAGCCAAAGCATTTTTGTGGTAGAGAAAGTCAAATAATATTCCTTCCTTGTTTTTAGTCGCTAAATTTTAAATGATTGTAGTGGTGGTGTCAATTGCAAGATAAATCTTTGTCTAACTTGTACAGCTAAACACTAACTCATAATGTTAACATCCACATGTATTACTCTATTGTCCGGTCCTCCTACTAACCACCGAGAGGAGGTGGCGCCTTCCACACAACTAGAACCGTCTCCCCCGCAGAGAGGCGTCGGGTGTCCCGACGGCCCCGGCGTGCAGTACTGCTCCACGGAGTCCACACTACTGTGACGCGGTGAGCCAAAAGTCGCAGAATTTACAAATAATGAGCAAATGTCCAGCGATCGGGAAATATCACGTCGTTTAATATATGCTAAAAATAGGAAGCATCGGGCACCCATATGCGGGTGGTAACACACACACACACACACACACACACCCACACACCCACACCCACCCACCTATATATATATATATATATATATATATATATATATATATATATATATATATATATATATATATATATATATATATATATATATATATATATATATATATATACAACTAGATACGTATAGCATTATAATAACTACTATATATTTGTTGTGATTATTACGCATCTTTATCATTCTTAATATTATTATAATCAATATACATGCAATCTTATGCTTCTTTTGAAACATATCTATTTACATATATGAATACAGTACAATAACAAAAATATTGTAACTTTAATTATAATCTCTCTCTCGGCTCTCTCTGTCTCTGTCTACCTTGAGCCAAAGTGGCTTGACAACTTTTGGCTGGAGTAGGCAGAAGACACCTACCGAACGGCGCAAGCCACTCCCGGTGAGGTATATATGGGAGAGGAGGGAGCTAGCCTCCAAAGACCCTTCCCATGTCCCTCACTAACCGTTTCCCTATTGTCTCACCAACACCGGAGTAGTTCAGCATGCTCTCTAAAGACAGATCCTCTCTTTATCCACACACACTACATTCACATAACATATACACCTTTTCCAAAATTCAAAATTCAAAATGGCTCAATTAAGCAATGCTCGGAGTCCCTGCCTGGGGGACCACAAATTCCCAGGAGGACTCCTCTGGCTGCCGACCCGAGAGGTGTCTTGATAACTCCTCGAACCTCTTTCTTCTCAATTTCTGCAACATTCGCGGTCTTCGCTCTAATTTTCATTCTGTGGAACATCATCTCTCCTCCTAAACCTCACCTTCTTCATCACCGAAACACAGGTTTCTGAGGCTACTGACAGCAATCTCTACTCTGTTCCTCCTACTATCTCTATCCTAAATTTCAATCCAAAGCTGGATGTTGCGCCTACGTGCGCAACGACATCACTTACTCTCGTGCCCACGACCTTGACTCTTCTGAATTTTCCACCATCTGGTTAAGACTTCACTGTCATTCTATTACTAAATACATCTGTGCTGTTTATCTCTCACCTAACTCTACCAACTATGTAAAATTCTTTGACTATTTGAATTCTAAAGTGGAGCACATCTTGACCCTCTTCCTTCGCTGAAATCTCCATCCTAGGAGATTTCAATGTTCACCACCAGCTTTGGCTTTCATCCTCTTTCACTGACCATCCTGGTGAACAAGCCTACAACTTTGCTATCCTCAACGACCTAGAGCAGTTGGTCCAGCACCCTACACGTATTCCTGACCGTCTTGGAGATCGGCCCAACATTCTAGACCTCTTCCTTACCTCAAACCCTTCTGCTTATTCTGTCAAACTGTTCTCTCCGTTGGGCTCCTCCGATCACAATCTTATTTCTGCATCCTGTCCTATCGCTCCTGTACATCCTCTGGACCCACCGAAGAGGCGATGCTTCTGGCATTTGCTTCAGCTCGGTGGGACGACCTGAGATGTACTTTCCGATTTCCCGTGGAATGATTATTGCTTCAGGATAGAGACCCCTCTGTGTGTGCTCAGCGCATCACAGAGGTGATTGTCTCTGGAATGGAGGCATACATTCCTCGTTCTTTCTCTACTCCTCACGCTAAAAAGCCTTGGTTTAATCACGCTTGTTCTCGTGCTGTCAATGATAGAGAGGTAGCTCACAAAAGATACCAGAGCCTTCAAACTAATGCTAATTATGAACTTTACATTTCTGCCCGGAAATCGTGCCAAATCTATTCTCCGACTAACCAAAATTCTTTCATTAATAGAAAATGTCAAAACCTTGCTTTCTCTAACTCTTCCCTTGACTTCTGGCATCTAGCCAAAACATCTCCTCCAACTTCACTTCTTTCCCTCCACTCCTCAGTCCTGACGGCAACACTGCCGTCTCATCTATCTCTAAGGCTGAACTTTTCTCTCAAACTTTTCTAAAACTCCACTCTGGACGATTCTGGGCATATTCCTCCTACTCATCCCCTCTGACTCCTTTATGCCTGTTATAAAGATTCTTCAAAATGATGTTTTCTATGCCCTCTGGCCTCAATCCTCAGAAGGCTTATTGACCTGATGGAGTGCCTCCTATTTTCCTTTAAAACTGTGCCTCCGTGCTGTCACCCTGCCTGGTCAAACTCTTTCGCCTCTGCCTGTCAACATCTACCTTTCCTTCTTGCTGGAAGTATGCCTTCACACAGCCTGTACCTAAGAAGGGTGACCGCTCCAATCCCTCAAACTACCGTCCTATTGCTTTACTTTCTTGTCTATCTAAAGCTTTTGAATCAATCCTTAACCGTAAGATTCAAAAGCACCTTTCCACTTCTGACCTTCTATCTGATCGCCAGTATGGGTTCCGCAAGGGCGTTCTACTGGTGATCTCCTAGCCTCTTAACTGACTCTTGGTCATCCTATCTTAGCCGTTTCGGTGAAACTTTTGCTATTGCGCTGTACATATCAAAAGCTTTTGATAGGGTCTGGCACAAATCTTTGCTTTCTAAACTACCCTCCTACGGTTTCTATCCTTCTCTGTACCTTTATCTCCAGTTTCCTTTCTGACCGTTCTATTTCTGCCGTGGTAGACGGTCACTGTTCTTCCCTAAATCTATTAACAGTGGTGTCCCACAGGGTTCTGTCCTATCTCCCACTCTTTTCTGTTGTTCATTGATGATCTTCTTTCCAAAACGAACTGTCCTATCCATTCCTACGCCGATGATTCCACTCTGCATTATTCAACTTCTTTTAATAGAAGACCCACCCTTCAGGAACTTAACGACTCAAGGCTGGAGGCTGCAGAACGCTTAGCCTCAGACCTTACTATTCTTTCCGATTGGGGCAAAAAGAGCCTGGTATCCTTCAACGCATCAAAACTAAATTTCTCCACCTATCCATTCGACACAATCTTCCAAACAACTATCCCCTATTCTTTGACAACACCCAGCTATCACCTTCCTCAACACTAAACATCCTCGGTCTATCCTTAACTCAAAATCTCAACTGGAAACTTCATATCTCATCTCTTACTAAATCAGCTTCCTCGAGGCTGGGCGTTCTGTACCGTCTCCGCCAGTTCTTCTCCCCTGCACAGTTGCTGTCCATATACAGGGGCCTTGTCCGCCCTCGTATGGAGTATGCATCTCATGTGTGGGGGGCTCCACCACACAGCTCTTCTGGACAGAGTGGAGGCAAAGGCTCTTCGTCTCATCAGCTCTCCTCCTCATACTGATAGTCTTCTACCTCTTAAATTCCGCCGCAATGTTGCCTCTCTTTCTATCTTCTATCGATATTTCCACGCTGACTGCTCTTCTGAACTTGCTAACTGCATGCCTCCCCCCCTCCCGCGCCCCCGCTGCACTCGACTTTCTACTCATGCTCATCCCTATACTGTCCAAACCCCTTATGCAAGAGTTAACCAGCATCTTCACTCTTTCATCCCTCACGCTGGTAAACTCTGGAACAATCTTCCTTCATCTGTATTTCCTCCTGCCTACGACTTGAACTCTTTCAAGAGGAGGGTATCAGGACACCTCTCCTCCCGAAACTGACTTATCTTTCGGCCACCTCTTTGGATTCTTTTTAGGAGCAGCGAGTAGCGGGCTTTTTTTTTTTTTATTAATGTTTACTTTTTTGTGCCCTTGAGCTGTCTCCTTTGCTGTAAAAAAAAAAAAAAAAAATGATAATCAAAATACGTTCTATAATTTTGTGAAACACTTTTTTTTATGAACTAACTCAAACAAGACTGATCAAGTATAAAAGTTCCCATGCAGAAACCTTTCCGAAACCAACATGCCAACATCATATTTATATCTCACCAGCGCATCTGTTTAGCGCACATAAACGAACATCATTTTGAAACCCACAACACTCCTAAACACAATGTAGCTTAAGTAAGGAGGTAAAGTATGTCATGTACTTAACTCGTGTTCCTTGTCTACCATATCACAGGTACACACAGTGCATGCACGGGGCAGTATTCGTGGGTCGCGTCCATCGGTCTCCTGTGCGGGGTGTTTGACGACGCACCACATGAGAAGGACCGTCGAAGATGATGACTGAACATTTCACTGCACCACCACACGCTGGCCTCATCGCCGAGAACCTCGTCCATCAACGCAACACTTATCCACGGACACAAAGTCATGATCCACCCTTTCCACAATGCACTATGAATTTTGTCCATTTCAGTTCATCTTCAAAACATAAACTAACTTTACAATCTCAAAACTGTTCATCCCTGAATACAAAACGTCGTGGCAAACAAAATGAAAGTCTGTCCATCACTATTTCCTTTTGAGGGCATAATAGCTTTGCCATTTCAAAAGGCATTATCCATGATTATCCTGAGTGGCAAGCAACGTTTCCATTTGCTTCTCAGTCACGTGAATAGTTATTTATATTTTTCTTTTCACCATAATCTGCGAAAGAAGTGCGGGCGGGGTTGATGTCGGTGAGGGCGTGGTGAGCAGCCAAGGCGGGTCAGTACGCCATCACCTCACACAGCACCATGGAGAAGACGCGGTGCCACCTGTTGGCAACCCCGCTCGCTTTGATGTACAGGACACGACCCTTGATGGGCTGAGGACACTCCACGTGCACGCGCTCTCTGCTCACGGGGACAATGGATTAGTGGATTGAGCTAATGAATGTGTGTGTGTGTGTGTGTGTGTGTGTGTGTGTGTGTGTGTGTGTGTGTGAGAGAGAGAGAGAGAGAGAGAGAGAGAGAGAGAGAGAGAGAGAGAGAGAGAGAGAGAGAGAGAGAGAGAGAGAGAGAGAGAGAGAGAGAGAGAGAGAGAGAGAGAGAGAGAGATAATCACCAACTTTGAATGCTTACCAAACTGATAATGAATAATAGTCATAATTACTCTGGCGCTGCTGAGGACCTAAAGTCGTATCATTCATCGTCTCCAACACATGTGTTTCACGAAGATGAAGGCAAGTCAAAATCAACCTTACCTGAAGAGAGCGTTGTTCAGTCTTGTAATGGAGGCGCACTTTTTGTGGTCCTGTGGCGACAGTGTGTCCAGGCGACGCTGGTTCTCGACGAAGACTGAGCGGTCAAGGCCGAACACGTAGTCTCGGTACAGGGTCTGCTGGTCTGCGGACAGATGCGGAAGCTGTGTTTGAGATCAATCACACTAGTTAAGTTTGGATGCAGCTTTTTTATTCTTCTTTTTTTACAACAAAGGAGACAGCTCAAGGGCACAAAAAAAGGAAACAATAATAAAAAAAAGCCCGCTACTTGCTGCTCCTAAAAAGAATCCAAAGAGGTGGCCAAAATGCATGTGATAAAACCATAGGACATGAAACCGTATGTTCAGGATACACGGATTGTAGGCTACAGCACTTTCTTCTAAAAGAGTGACATTTTGCTACTCATGATTTACTATGCATACCAAAAGCGCTCTATCCCGCTCCTATTTTCTTCCTTATTATTTTTTGACGGCTAGGTTTGTACACCTGTTTGTCTCAACTCTCAAATGTTTTGCTCCCGATCACCATTGGTTGTCCTGCCACTTGATTATCAAATATTAGTCTCGTCGTTTTCTTATCATTTCAAACCAACACTTTGAGGTTGTGTGTGTAGTTTCTAGTTTTTACGCCCTCCGTGTTGTTTCTCGATCACCCTGTAAAATTTTATGAGAAATAGTAATACCATGTCATCTGCGAATCTAAAGTAGAAGGTAAGTAGAAACCAACCTTGGCCACGTCCCTGCCAGGTGAGCAGCACCAGGCCGCGCACCTGCTGCCGCCTGCCCAGGTCCACCATCCACACGGCCTCGTCCACGCTGTCGTTGTCGATGACGGGGCACGATTGCAGGGTCGTGTCCCGGTTCCCGTCCACGGCCAGGCTCGCCGGGGCGTAGTTCCAGTCTGACCACGAGTGTCTCTTGTCGTTGACCCAAGTGCTGCCCTTGTAGGCGATGTTCTCCACTGCGGGGCAAAGGGCGGAGGTATCATTTAGTGAGGAAATAATGTTGAACTACAAAACCTGATCTGACGCCTCACACACCACAGAAATCTATGGTAAAGACGTGATGATGTTTTCATATGCACAGTTAATATAAAAAAAAAGTTCTAAACATAATCGGACAATATCGAAACTGATTTCTGAGAACCTAAATCCACCATGCAAACCTTCAAGAATGTGTTAGCAATTACATCATCATTCTCTTTAACACCGTCCGTGATAGCAGTATTGCCAATTATACGCCATAAATAAACATTTAACTCGGAAATGGTCACGACGATTAGCCTTATTGGGACACCAAAAAGCTTGGTTTCCAGCGTATTTGGTATGTGTGTGTGTGTGTGTGTGTGTGTGTGTGTGTGTGTGTGTGTGCCATTCACCATGGTCTCATCACGTCCTGGACTCGCAATTGCCAGTCGTAAGGTCCCCGATGACTTTGGAGCTCCTGTGACGGGTCTTAGGGCATCACTTTTTTATAAATACTAGTAAACACTTTTAAAGTTATTTGAATTGCGGATGTTGCTTTATGTAATTAGTACGTTGTTTTTTATTTGTTGTGATCTATATTATTTGCTATATTACATTATTCACTGTAATATATTATTCACTTCTGGGTGGAGAGGTGGCTGAAGGAGGCTGCC
This sequence comes from Eriocheir sinensis, assembly GCF_024679095.1. Lineage (NCBI taxonomy): Eukaryota > Metazoa > Arthropoda > Malacostraca > Decapoda > Varunidae > Eriocheir > Eriocheir sinensis. Next base: position 219,340 of record NW_026112252.1, read on the forward strand.
CCTCCGTGTCCACTCTGCTCGGGAATCGACCGAAGGACCTTTTGGATGTGAACGTAGTGACTCGAACGTGTAAACCAAGGTCTAAATAAATTCTTCTTTCTTTAGATCTTGGTGTTAACCACTAGGTAGTACATGTGGACGTATGGACACACACACACACACACACACACACACACACATCGCACCTTTATAAAATTTGTATATAAAAATGTTCGACCAAACAAAACAAAAAAAAAACCGGACACATGTTGAACTCGATCACACTGAAAGTGCGAATAATACTGAAAGGAACAACTAAATAACAATGTGCTGATTGCATAAACCGACAAACGCAATATAGTTGACTTAAAAGCGTTTATATCTAAGGCCTTTAGCACGAAGGATAATAATGACTTTGCGCCGGCCTTGTGAGGTCTCCATTGTGGCTATCGTGAGCATGACTTACTGCCACCGTCAAATCTCCGATACCAAGTTCAACACAGGCTCGGATTCAGGTGCGTCATCACAACCAGGGGTACCAACCATTCCGAGGCGACTAGCCATGATCGATTCATTTTCACATTCATCTTCTTCTTAAAGATGTTCCCCCTTAAAAGCAAAGCTCGTTACGGGTGTGGGGATGCCTCCGCCGCCGCCACAGACACGAGTAGCAGCCGTTGAGCAGCGACGGAGGCATGGGCCCCCCAGGCAGGCGCCCAGAAGCAGCCCGTAGCAGGAGCCGGGCGAGCAACCAGGCAGTCTGCTACCTGCGGAAGGGCTGGTCACGTTGCTCGCCCGACGAAGGCTGTCGTGCCACTGTCTCACACACACACACACACACACACACATTCATCGTGCCCAGGTGCTCGATAAGTTTTTGGTGAGTGTAAATACATACATACTATATATATATATATATATATATATATATATATATATATATATGTATATATATATATATATATATATATATATATATATATATATATATATATATATATATATATCTATATATATATATATATATATATATATATATATATATATACACACACACACACACACACACACACACACACACACACACACACACACACACACACACACACACACACACACACACACACACACACACACACACACACACACACACACACACACACACACACAAGCATTGTCAAATATCACCATCATCATCATCTCCAGGGCGTCCCTGAAGTCACGGGAACATTTCCTAGCACAGGAGCACAAATTACATGCAAATGTAGTCTTGCATGACCATTGCAGTCCACGAGAAAACATATTGCAGCAACTGTGTGTGTGTGTGTGTGTGTGTGTGTGTGTGTGTGTGTGTGTGTGTGTGTGTGTGTCATGCTTGCTCGCGCGTGTGTGCGTGCTGGCCAGTACGCTCCCCCATTGCTCAGGGGTCTCTGCTCATGTACATGTTTAACACATCAGTCCATCCTGGTTGTGTAGCCAGGAAAGTATGATTAGCGAGCCGCCTCGCCAACCGGTCGCATGAACACAACGTATTCACTTTACGGCCTGGCGGTAAGGAGCCTTCGCCGCCGCCTCGCCGCCGCCCCTCCATCACGCGCCCTCGTTGATTACACAGCGCCGCGCGAAGCGTCCTCTATAATCATGAACCTGCCGCCCACCGCCATGTTTTCAAATGTCCAAATTTACCGACGAAAAAACTTATAACTCGATGAATATGCGTTAAAGAAAACTGGCACTGAAGCCTCTAGTCAGCCGGGCATTATTCGTAAGACTGTAGCATACGAAGGTAACACGCGGCCTGCTAACTCGTCCTAACTGAGTTTTAAGCGAGTGAGTCATATACATAATTTACTGCCTCAGCCGTGGAGACTGTCTTACTAAATTATTAACCTATTTTGAAAGACGTGATAAATAATAAACACAGTAATATATTAATCTATGGAATTGTTCTCTAGTGCGAAGTGTTTTCGTCTCCTATTTCCACTTGACGCCCCTGCACACCCTGAAGCCAGCCTGTATCGTCTCCGCCTGTTCTTCTCCCCCGCGCAGTTGCTATCCATATACAAGGGCCTTGTCCGCCCTCGTATGGAGTATGCATCTCACGTGTGGGGGCGCTCCACCCACACAGCTCTTCTGGACAGAGTGGAGGCTAAGGCTCTTTGTCTCATCAGCTCTCCTCCTCCTACTGATAGTCTTCTACCTCTTAAATTCCGCCGCGATGTTGCCTCTCTTTCTATCTTCTATCGATATTTCCACGCTGACTGCTCTTCTGAACTTGCTAACTGCATGCCTCCCCCCCTCCCGCGGCCCCGCTGCACACGACTTTCTACTCATACTCATCCCTATACTGTCCAAACCCCTTATGCAAGAATTAACCAGCATCTTCACTCTTTCATCCCTCACGCTGGTAAACTCTGGAACAATCTTCTTTCATCTGTATTTCCTCCTGCCTACGACTTGAACTCTTTCAAGAGGAGGGTATCAGGACACCTCTCCTCCCGAGTTTGACCTTGCTTTTGGCCGCCTCTTCTGATTATTTTATGGGAGCAGCGATTACCGGGCTTTTTTATTGTTTTTTTTTATGTGCCCTTGAGCTGCCTCCTTTGTTGTAAAAAAAAAAAAAAAAAAAAGCTACCACTTAAACCATTTTCTCTCATATGAACTTATGTGTGTAACTTCTAGCAGCATATCAGTGAGGTTTTACTTTAATGTGAGAGGCAGCATGAAGCAGGGTGAGCGACAACCACTTTTTTCCCAAACCAGGTCACAAAGGTTATTGGTTATTGTGGAACTTGACTTTCTTTTATGGAAAACTTAATGTAACAATCAACTAATCCTTCTTATTGGCTATTTATTGTCATAATGTCTTCAGTTGTTAACGGTTTGATCATATTTTTTCGCAGTTTTTATCCAATCCTATGGTTGTTTTATTACGTACATTTCAGTGAACTCAGAGGAGAGATTCACGTAATAAAAACTTATATGAGAAGGTTTTCCAGGCATGCCAGACTTGTAACACTGATGAATGTATTTAGTAATTGAATGATTTGCTTGTCTTTGTGTTGTCCTTTCGCAGTAAAATAAAGTTCAGAAGTTTTACGAAACCTCTTTCCTACTCCAGTACTTGACAGGCCATTTTCCATCACAGTTTTCATTATAAGGTTTTATACACAAGTGAATATTATCGTGCTGCTTGAGGCCTGTGTCAGCACGTGAGCTAAAAACATTACCTTTCGTGTGGCCGCCCAGCACTTTCTGCTCGCGTGGTCGCGCGCACTCACGCTCAACGGTGTTTGCCACACTCAGGCAGCTGGGTCAGCTACTACTCTGGAGCAATATTTAAGTCAAGAATCAAGTCTCTGGTGTGTCTTAAGGTCAGTAACGAAGATTTAGGCGGTCGTCGAGTGGTTGTTGCACCAAGTAGTGGACGTCGGGTCTCACTGCGAGTCGCTCCAACGACTGATGATCCGTCCATCGCCGAGTGGCCGGGGTAACGAGAACGCTGTCGATCATCCTTACTGTACCAGAGTCTGGTACGAGCCCTAAGAGGCATTAAAGTAAAAATCAGTCTTCACTAAAATATGCTGAGGATAAGAAAGAATTTGAACGTCGTGTTGCAGCTCACTCCAGTAGCCAACACTCTTAATTAAGTCTACCCATTACCATAACTCGTCAGTCCATCCTTGAGGCACATGCATCAGGAGCATAATCAGGGTTAAGACAGATCCCTCGAGGCCTTACACTTGCGTTTTAAGTCTTCCCGATAAGCAACTCGCCACTAATATTCATAACCGTCCTTGTACAGTTAGAAAGTTTTTTTCTCAAAATATATTCCTTACAAAGCAACCCAAGCAAAAAAGCGTGGACTTCCTTCTCGTGTACACCTACACACAACTAGAATATAGTCTATGAAGAACTTCTGTCAATGAAAGATACACAAGCGAGAGATGCGTTTGTTAGAAGCATCGTATCCATCGTGACCGATTCGATAACAAACACGAACATCCGTTTGATCATAATCTCAGTGTGCTGATGGGTAACCGGTACTTACTGACACACGAAGATGCAGAATATGTCGATCGCGCAGAGCGTTATTTGGACGCTTTCATGTAGGTGTAAATCCAGGCAAGACAAGCATCACACGATGTTAAGCTTCTTATTCGGCGTTAAAGACTACCACCAAGAAGAATAACAACAAAAGACAAACATGGAATTCGAGACTCAGGAAGACTCTGCTAGCAAAGTTGAAACAGGGTTGACACAGCAACAGGAACAACAACCGTCCAAGAAAACAAACAGGACGCAACGCAACAAGCAGGCGAAACCCGAAATGGTCCAGTCGGTACCCACTATTGTAAGAAGAAGAAGAAGAAGAAGAAGAACGCAGGAGTCTGCAAGAGGCCGGTAGGCCTGTACGAGGCAGCTCCTTTGACCCTAAGCTCCCGTGTATCTAACCCCACCTAATATCGCTGTCCATGAATTTATCTAGTCTATTTTTGAATGTGACAATTGTATTGGCACTCACCACATGACTGCTAAGCCTATTCCACTCATCCACCACCCTGTTAGTAAACCAATTTTTGCCTATGTCCCTGTTGAATCTGAATTTATCCAGTTTAAACCCGTTACTTCGTGTCCTACCCGGTTCTCTTACCAACAAAACCTTATGAATGTCTCCCTTATTAAAGCCCTTCATCCATTTATAAACCTCGATCATGTCTCCACGCACCCTTCGCCTTTCTAGAGAATGCAAGTTTAACTGTTTGAGTCTTTCCTCGTATGGCAAGTTTCTCAACCCCTGAATCATCTTAGTCATCCTCCTCTGCACCGATTCTAACATTTTGATATCCATTCTATAGTAGGGTGACCAGAACTGAACCGCATAGTCAAGATGAGGTCTAACTAATGCTATATATAGTTTGAGGAAGACTTCGTGGCTTCTGTTGCTTTCGCTCCTTGAAATAAATCCGAGTAAGCTATTAGCTCGCTTTCTAGCTTGATTGAATTGTTCACTTGGACGGAGATCAGAGCTCACTAAGACCCTAAATCCCTCTCGCACCCAGACCTACTTATGAGAGTGTCATTTAAGCAATAGTTATGTGAGGGTTGTTCCTACCTACACTCAGAATACTGCACTTCCCTACATTGAACTCCATCTGCCATTTATCCGCCCAGTCATATAATCTGTTGAGTTCACCTTGGAGAATACTAGCGTCCTGATCCGACTCAATTACTCTACCGATCTTGGTATCATCTGCAAATTTACTAACATCACTACTAATTCCTGTGTCTAAGTCATTGATATAAATAATAAACAAAAGTGGACCTAATACCGAACCTTGTGGGACCCCACTCGTAACACATCCCCAGTCAGATCTTTCACCATTGATTTGCACTCTTTGCTTCCTATTGCTAAGCCACGCCTTGACCCAGTTCAAAACTTTACCCTCTACTCCGTGAGCCTGTAATTTAAGCAACAGTCGTTGGTGAGGAACTTTGTCAAACGCTTTACTAAAATCAAGATAGATTACATCATAATTTTCATCTCTGTCAACCGCCTCAAATACTTTATTGTAGAAGGACAAGAGATTGGTGAGGCATGACCTACCTTTTGTGAACCCATGCTGCGAGTCGTGAATTAAGCTATGTTTCTCTAAATGCTCCCGAATGTTCCTGGCTATTATGGACTCCAGCATCTTCCCTATAACCGATGTTAAGCTAATTGGGCGATAGTTTGAAGCAACTGACCTGTCCCCCTTTTTAAAAATCGGCGTCACATTAGCTACTTTCCATAGGCTCGGCACATAGCCAGTATTTACCGACATCTTAAAGATGTCGGTTAGTGGGTCACTGATTATATCACCTAACTCCTTTAATACCCTCGGAAATATCCCGTCAGGACCTGGCGACTTGTTCTTCTTAAGCTTATCTATCTCATCCTGAACTACTTGCCTGGTAATGATTATATCCCTCAATTTATCGCTATTCCCGCCCTCGTACACCTGAACTATTTCCGGTATAGTCGTTCGATCCTCCTGTGTGAATACTGAAAGGAAGTAGTCGTTCAACAATGTGCTCATATTTTCGTAATTTTCTACTAGCTCCCCTGTGTTTGTTTTCAGCGGTCCAATTTTCTCCCGTGTTTTTGTTCTATACATCTGAAAGAAGCCCTTAGGATTACTTTTCGCCTCATTTGCTACTTTGATCTCAATGTTCTTTTTTTGCTATCCTGGTGTTTTTCTTAACTAATCTAGATAGTTCGACGTACCGGCCCCTGAGATGTGTTTCCCCATTCTTTATTTTCTGATAAATTCCCTTCTTTAACCCAATCTCGTGTTTTAGTCCACGAGTCATCCACTTAGGATCATTGTTTTCTTTTCTAAGTGTTCGCTGTGGTATATGCTGTTCTTGCCCCTCTACTATTACTCTAACTAAATTATTGTAAGACATTTCTACCTGGTTCTCCTGGCTCTCCAATCCGCAGTTCTGGCCCTCATGAATCCCTAAATTATCCCAGTTTACCCCTTCAAGATGTCTTCGAAGCCCCTCGTAGTTTACTCTTCTAAAATCTGGCACTAACACTGGGTTTGGTTCGCGGGTTACCGCCCAGTCTAAGCTAAAACGAACCGTTCTGTGATCACTATTTCCTAACTCTCCGCCCACCTCCAACTCACGTAGCAAGTTCCCATTATTGGTTAGGACTAAGTCTAATATGTTATCTCCTCTGGTAGGCTCAGTAACTACCTGCTTAAGGAAATTATCTTGTATAACTTCAAGAAAGTCCTCGGCTTCCAGGTCACCCACTAGATCTTCCCAGTCTATATTCCTATAATTATTAAGGTCCCCCATTACGCAGACATTTCTACTCATACTCGCCCTGCCAATCTCCTGTAGTAATATACTCGTGTCCTGCCTGTTAAGGTTGGGTGGCCTGTATATAACTCCTAGAGTTAGCTTTTCTTTCCCTTTGTAAACGTCCACCCAAACTGATTCTGAATCCATGTTAGTTTTGACTGAGTTGTTAACTAAACATTTAAGTGAGTCTTTAACATATAGCGCAACTCCACCTCCCTTTCTACCCCTTCTGTCTTTGTGAAACATCTGATAACCCGTTATTTCAAATTCTGATCTAAAATTTCTATTAGCAGTGTCTATCCATGTCTCAGTGATCGCTATTATGTCAAAATTTTCTGAACAAGCTTCACCCCTTAGTAAGTCTATCTTGTTTCTGAGGCTCCTGCTGTTAGTATAGAAGATTCTTAGCCCGTCCTCTGTTACTCCTCTAGAATTACTTCTAAGCTGCCTGGTTATATTATGAGCTAGATGTCCCCTCCCATTACTCCTCCCATTGCTCCCATTACTCCTCCCCCCCTCGCCTATACTAAAAAATCCCTCAGGGTACCAAGTGCTCGCTCAAGGGAGTCTGAGAGCGCCTCAACACCCTTGAACGTCAAGTGTATCCCGTCACGGGCGTAGAGGGCGTCGTTGCCAAAGAAGAGGTCCCAATTGTCGACGAACAGCCACCCATTGCGCTCGCAGTGCTCAGCAAGTCTGCTGTTCACTGCTATCGCCCTGGACAGCCATCCATCGCCAACGCCCCTCCTTGGCAGGACGCCACACACTACTGGTGACCCACCAGCGTCACGTATCCTGCCTAACAATTCTCTAAAACGCCTGAGAAGGTCCTCGCTTGGCACACGGGAAACGTCGTTTCCGCCACAGCTGAGAAAGACAATGGGGTTCGATCCCTCGCTTGCCATACACGCCTCAATCCTGTCTGATATATGGCCCACCCCTGCCCCTGGGAAACACACCCTCGTCCTGTTCTTATCCTTGGAGCAAAAATACCTGTCAACATAACGAACCTGACTATCACCAACATTCATCGTGTTGATCATTTAAATCTCAACACAGAATCTTTAGGTGTAAGAGGACTGACCACCAATTCGCCACAAGCACAGAATCTGTAGCTGACTGACCATAACGCACAACGGATGCCGCCAAGAATCTGTAGCTGTAAGAGGACTCACCAAACATCAACAGCAAAAGCACTCGCAGGGAGTGCACACTATGTAATGTACATTTGTTAAATAATGTAATGTACGTTTGTTAAAAATAAAACAATGTAAATTTTGTTTTGTTTTTTTAATGTAAATATTACATAAATATACGTCCTCATAGAAGACAAATATTAAGATCTTTGCAAATCGCTAAACTACAAATCTTATCCTATTGAGTATTGAAGATGGCTGCACATGTCTTACACTATTCGAGGCATATATGTTGGAACCATACGTACAAAATGTAATGGCTTACATAAACTTACATACACACGTATACATGGCAAATTGCGACCATAATTTTGGTTGTTTCTTGAGAAAGGTTTGCAATGATATCCAATTCCTTTCCGCTCACCACTATCATTAAACGACATAGTAGACATTTCATAATCTTCTCGAAATCGTTTTTGAGAAAAGACATGATATCAGAAATCGGAATATCCTTCGGTCCTTGACCGTTAGGAGCTGCTGCTGCTGCTGCTGCTGCTTCGCCGCTGTTAAATGTATTGTATTAGTACAATGGACATCAATTATGCTTGGTTTAATCCTGTTTTTTACTTTAATCGTTGTCGTACTCTTCGCTGTAATGCACCTAACGCAAAACAGTCAACGCAGACAACAAATCTTTCTTGGAAGCGGAAGTATACACAAAATTCAGAAATCTGCAATTTGACATTACTGGAGAACCTACTGCTGACGATATTAGGAATAGAGTAATAAAAATAAAAAACTACGGAAAAAGCGTGTATATCAACGGCGGGATTGACATTTCGAACAACCTGCCTAATAACTCTGAAGATAAGACACAATTGCCTTTTCTCGATGTTCGATTCAGTAGTGTGATGAACAATAATTTTATATGGAGTATGTCTGGGCCAGAAATGTCTAGCGAAGTCTACGAAAATTACATTTCAAAAATGCAATGACTCACCAAACATCAACAGCAAAAGCACTCGCAGGGAGTGCACACTATGTAATCTGTAGGTTTGTTGATGCGTACAACGAATACCCTGTCAAGACCCGCTCTGCGTTATATGTACACAAACCGCGGGACAATATTTACTTCGTGATCGATAACATGAGTTGCTAGATGACAGAGCTAGGGCAAGGGAGCGGTGAAGGCATGTTCGTGTTGTTGCGTATAAGCGAGGACGAGGCGATGGATTGTTTTAGGAAAATGTCCTTGCAGCACTTCGGACACGTGGACACGGATCGGGCGCACGACATGCAACAACACCCGTGAGTGCAAGGTTGGAAGATCACGTTCACTGGGTTAGTGGCACACAAGATGCACACGGCCACCTCTGACATCAGATTCATTTTTTTCTTTATTTTTTTTCGGGGAGCGACTATCTTGTTACTCTCTGTCAGTTTGCTTTTGGATAACGTCCTGATGCTTTTGGATAAGGTCCTGATTCAATGTTTCGGTCTTTTTCATCTCTTCTTGAGGTCCTTCAAATCTGTTATCAATTGTGTTGATCTTTCTTTCTCTGCGATCAGATCGTTAATTTCTTGGGTCAGCCGTGCAATCTCTGCTGTTTGGGTTTCAGTCTTTAATAATTCATTTTTCTATTGTCTGGATTCTGACCATTTTTGAGTCAAATGATATCACATCAGGTTTTGACCTAATTGTGAATTCAAATGTTGATGAATTTAACTATTTTTTACATTGTCTGGATTTTGCCATTTTGAATTCAACTGTTGATTACGGTAACGTTTATTTTTTTTTTCCATTTTCTGGACTCGCCATTTATGGTTTGCAACTCCGTAAAAACAACTTTTATTCGTTTTTCCATTTTCTGGATTGACCGTATTACGGTTTATGATATTCATGGAGGTGAATAGAACTTAGTTTTATAGTTCGGATTCAAAATTATAAATTCTTTTGAAAACTCAATGAAAAATTCGTTAAGCACCTCGTCGTCATTTCTCTTCGTTAATCACTACACAGGCGCGCAGGTGATTAGTGCATTAACGTCGATCAATGAAATATCGTTAAACGTCTATTTTTGTATCAAAACAGATTTTCAATTTTCGGTTTGTTTCAAAATTAATCGATTTAAATTTCAAGAATCGATTTCAACATTAGCGGTGCTGCTGCTGCTAACGCTACCGCTGCCGTCGTCATCGCTGCTGAGCCCGCTGCTGCTTCTGTTGACAATGGTACTGCTTTCATCACCGAATCTGCTACTGTTGCACGAAGGCGTCGGTCCATAATGACGTCTTATGCGTTTAATCGGCGGTGGTGTCGCCGAAGACCCGGTCTGAGTCCTCTTGCAAACTGCTATTGAGATAGAGTCAGGATTAAAATCAGAATCGCTGTCGTCGTCGTCGTCGTCATCTTCTTCGTCGTCGCCGTCTTCATCTTTGTTTTCGCTGTGATACATCGAGAGATGTCAGTTGCCTACAACTTTAGATGATCGAACGACAGAGGTTTGGTAAAGAGATCAGAACTCTCTCCTGTGAGCTGTAAGCTGGCGAACCACCCTTCTATCTTTGACGTTTCAGCGGGGGTCAATTCCGTGTTCTTGTTCAAGTGTCTGTCTATTCTTTCTCGCAGTAGAGCGCGAGCTCGTTGATTCATTTCTTGGATCTTCAACGCCAAGCCGCCCGCCTGCACCATGTCAATCTTCCCCAGTAGCACGCTCAGTTTGTCGTAGAATGCAGCGCGCCTTCTCATGAACGACTTTCCGTTGTTGTGATTGAGGAACCACAAAAAACTGTCGGGCATGTTTGTGTTCTTACTCGAGGCGATGAGGCGCTCGTGATCGTGCATCGCCATGGTGTACGACCGGTGAGTCACAGTCACGGGAGAGCATCGCATGCTGAATTTGTTGCACACGTATTGAGTGATGTCTAGTTCGTCTTCGGAGAAAATCGTCTGACAGATAGCGTCGCATTCGTGATCGAACTCGCAACTCTGATCTACCTTCGAACAGTTCTTCTGACCGTACACCCAGTTGTTGAGGGCGTGTGTCGTGCCGACGGCAGTCATATTGATTGGATGGTTGCGCGAACCTATATCCACTCCGCGTCCGGTTCCAAAGCGTCGTCGTCGTTTATCCCATCCCAAAATGCAAAGCCGTGTCTGCGTTGACTGTTTTGCGTTAGGTGCAGCACAGCGAAGAGTACGACAACGATTAAAGTAAAAAGCAGGATTAAACCAAACATAATTTAGTTCTATAGTGTTCTTTATCCTAAGAATCATATTATCATTTTAATTTATAACCGATAGTATCCTTGTGTGACTGATTAAAACAAAAAGGACAATTGAGATTTTTTTTATTGGAGGTTTTTTTTATTGATCAATACATGGCCAAGAGCATCCTTAAATTCCTGAGACGTTGAGACAGCATAGTGGACAGGGCAATACTCTTGACATCTTTATGACCGCTACCCAGAGACTTCAGTAAAAAGCTGTTTTCGATCAACTGTCCCCTGGCTATGCACAACCCGTTGTCCAGAGCCTCGTGGGTTATTTGATCGACGGCCAAATGTTGAGCCACCGATTTCCTTGCAGCGCCGAGAGAACTCTCCTCGCATGTGATCCCACTCGCTCTCAACCGGTTCCGCAGTTCTTTCTTCATGTACAGAAATACGCTCTGAGCCAGCGTCCGCTTTGACACTTCAGAATCTGTTGGTCAGAATCTGTTGGGGTGAATGTGAGGCCTTGTCGTACAGGGCGTCTGATTTTGAAGAGTTCGTCTAGTTGTTTGTGACACATGTAGACACACCACTGTCGATGTTGTTAGCGGAATCAGACGCCCGCCTCGCACATTCACTTGTCGAGACAAGTCGCACATTTACTTATTTAGGAAAGAGTTGGTGTTCACAAAAACAGAGTTGATTTGGTTTGATAAAATTTATTACACCCATGAGCGACAATCACATTTACAGTTATGAAGTGGCAACAAATCAGACTTAGGAATACATATCTTAACTCTCAACTCTCTATCTTAAACATCTGCGGAGGTAGGTAAGAGTTTAACTGTAACACTTGAATACAGTTGACTCACACATTCACTATGCAATTCGTCTTCTTACACCTAACAGCCACATCTGTTACATCTGAATCTAACACTTGAGTTCAACACTTGAGTTCATAAGAGTTTAACACTTGAGTTCAGTTGACCGTCGAGACAAAGTCACACATTCACTACAGGTATCACAAGAGTTCAGTTGACAGGTACTCGGATGTGTCGTCTTGTTACCCACATCTATTACATCTTACCTCACAGCCACATTTATTACATCTTAACTCTATTCTGACAACACTCCAGGTGTAGCAGCAATAAGAGTACAACTCTTATGTGGTAGCGGACAAGAGTTCTGTTGACAATTGAAACAAAGTCGCACATTCACTAGCAGCAGTCAAGTATGTGCAATTCGTCTTGTTAAACCTCACTTCCTGAGCGGGGTTTGATAATCGTAACCGAAAGGTGCGATTAATCGGTCTATTATAGACGTTAAGAGTGTGTGATGGGTTTGACCTTCTTTCAACATCATGATGACGTCGTAGAACGCCATTGAAAAATTCAACAAGTAAAATGCAAAGCATGCCTGGCTAGCTCCGTTTTTACGTTCTTTGAATTTTAGAAAAGGTGAAGTATCGCCGAAAATAGGTCGACGTCTCTTAACTAAGAGAGAGACGTTCTTCTCGCTGCTGTAATTTGAAAAGAAGAGTATGCTCGTAAGTATCCGGTCTGCTGCGTTGACTTTTAACATGAGCATACAAGTGTTGACACACTCCTTCAAATTTTTGAGACTCCTCACTGTTGATTTGTAAAAGGAAACGTTGCTAGAAAAAGAGAAATAAATATTCTGAACCGCGTCTACGGCCTCGTTGAAATATAGTTCTGTCATCGTTTTTTTATCAGAGTTATCATCGCCGATCGATGCCTTCCATGCCTTCATAAACTCTTCGATGTTTTTGACCAAAACTATTATTTTCTTATTTTCATCTTCGTTATGAGGAATCCTCAGACTTTTCTGACTTGTCACTTTGTCTCAGAGAATGCTGCAGATGTTGTGTGAATATGAGACTTTGTGTCAGTGGTAAACGTATTCTGAATACTATACGTGTTGTTGCATGACTTAAACCCTCAAGAGTTGGTGGTGAATGCGAGACTTTGTGTCAGCTGTAGACGGATTCTGAATACTATTGTGTGACCTGCGTGATTCTGAATACAAATCTTACTTTGTCTCAGAGTTGGATCAAATGCGTTGCAGATGTTGCTAGTTGTGTGAATGCGAGACTTTATGTCAGCAGTAGACAGAGTGTTTTTAGCATGTGTGAATACTTTTGGGTCACAAAGATTTGAATACACTTGGGTACACATTTATAATTTTTATTTAACACACATAAGAGATACATGTGAGATATAGACATTCGTTACATAATACAATGTTTACGAATCTCTTTCGCCAAAGAGTCAACAACACTGACGACTATCGGCCAGTGAAGTGAAGACGACGAATTAATTAACTTTTTAAACGGTTAATTAAAACGTAATACTCATTTCTCTGACGGATAGTGAAACAGTGTAATTGACCACAAGTTTTACAATTCACAGCTGCTTTAAAAATTGAAATAACTGCGTGTCGTATACATACAAACACTTGGTTTCGTCGATCCCAATCACATCTGGATGACGGACACGAACACAACGAAAATTTCGTAACAGGTTCCCTACAGGCCATACAGTTCAACGATAACGGAAAGACGAAACATGTTTGACTCTTCGCTCTTAACATTGCTCTACAAATTCGAAGAGTCTATTCAACACTTTGTATTTGCCGGACGTGACAGATTCAATTGGCGTAGGGCAGTCTAAACTATCGGTCGCTTTCACATTTGCACTGTGTGTATTTGCACTGTGTGTATTTGCACTGTTTGTATTTACACTGTGTGTATTTGCACTGTGTGTATTTGCATTGTGTGTATTTGCACTGTTTGTATTTACACTGTGTGTATTTGCACTGTGTATTTGCAGTACTGTGTGTATTTGCAATGTGTGTATTTGCATCGTGTATTCATTACTTTTAACATTGCACGTTCTAAAGTTTTCGGAATCGCTATCAGTTCTTGGAGATTCATAACTGTAGAAGCAAATATCGTTGATGATAACGGTGACAGATACTTAAAAATTAACTACGGTGTTGACAATGTCATTTCGACTGCAGTTGATAAAACCATAACTAGTTCGTTCAAATTAATTGTGATTTATACGGAAGACAACATAGTATGGGATGCATCTAAAACTCACTGTCCCTGTACCTACCAGTCTTTTTTTTCCAGAAATACCCCACCCACCCGTCGTCTTCTGATACGGCGGCGACGTTGCGTAATTTCCCGCAAGCAGCAAATTCAACCTCACGGTGCAATACCAAGATTAAAAGAATTACAGATAACAAAAAAATAATGCTTATTAAAAGAATTGCAGACACGCCAGGATATCTCATCACTAGAAACTTTAAGAATCTGAATGATTTTTTGGATCATTTAAAAAATAATACCATATTCGTTCAGCGTTGTTATTTGCCAAAATGCAATACGATTTTACATTATTCTATTTGTTTTTTGTATATATTTTTTTATACACATTTACATTATTTAATGTGTATCTTGCATATATATTTTATACAAATTTACGTTATTTTAAGTGTATTTGTTGATATATTTTCATTCAAATTTACATTATTTGATGTGTATTTTGTATATGTATTTCAAAACAAATTTTCCTAATTTTATGTGTATTTTTTTGTAATTCTTTTCATACAAATTTAAATTATTTTTGTGTATTTTTGTATATAGTTTTATACAAATTTAGGTTATTTTATGTACGCATTTACATTATTTAATATGTGTTTTGTATATATATTTTTATGCAAATTTACTTTATTTGATGCCAGAATACATCTCCTGTCTCTCTTGTTTTTGTAGAACCTTCGCTGTATGTTGAAGATCTTGAAGAAGTAGTCGGTCTGTTTGATGTGTATCAGATGCGTCCCATCCATGTAGAAGATTCCAAAGTAAAACTGCTGCAGTTTCGTGTCGTCGTTGGGGACAAATTGCCTATTCCAGACATTGTAGAAATGATCGAAAGAGAGTCCTACACCAAGCAGAAAATCGTGATCGATGTTAAACATGTACCTTTCGCTGTGCTCGAAACCCGACACGGCCAATTCGCGTTGCAGGTAACTGACTATGTTGTACACTTTGTTTCTAGTCAGTTGGTCTAACATTTCTTTGAATTCGAAGTAGAATCTTTTGAAAAATATTGAATCTGGTTTTATCGATAATAGTGCATCTTCCTCTTGTTCATTTCGTTCCGATTCAATCAGGAAGACAGAGTGTGTAACACTGGAACCGCTAGGCACCTTAAACATTTTCACATTTCTCTTGGCGAGAACAATAATTTTATATGGAGTATGTCTGGGCCAGAAATGTCTAGCGAAGTCTACGAAAATTACATGTTAGCGTTCCCAAAAAAAACAGTGAATCAAATCAACAAAGGAGACAAAAAGAATCGGTCGGTCCTGTCTCGAAAGTTAAATACGGTTCGTGGAAATAACAACGAATACCCTGTCAAGACCCGCTCTGCGTTATATGTACACAAACCGCGGAACAATATTTACTTCGTGATCAATACTAAAAACGTTAACAAGAGGGTTGTCGTTATTTCCACAGCATAAATGTCACTAACTTCTTCTAGGTGCTTGGCACTCATGAAGAAATTCGAAGAACTCATCACAGACAGCAGTAGAAAGAGAAAGATAAAAGTTGAGTTCAGAATCGTATCTTAACTATATTCTGTTCTATCTGAATCTGTTCGCAGCAACTCTCTAATTGTGTGTGACATTTGCATGGGTCTCTCTGCGCGCATGCAATTGTAAGTTAAGACTTCCTTGTCGTCAACAGATTCCAGACAATCGTCAATGCAACTCTACACAAGACATGTATCTCTACATCTTGCATAAGTCGAGGCGCTTAGTGCGTCGCCTCTTCTTCCCGGTGGCATCTGTCTTACCCTCGGTCTTCCGACGGCGCCCTTTTTTGTTGGCTCGTCTAATTGTCAAAGCTGCCATCGTCGATTAACTTTAACCAGATAAATATGTAGAATTCGTCGCAGTCCTCGTTGGACTGTTGGATCCCAAAATAGAGTTAAGATGTAATACTCTTTCCTACCTCTAGAGTTAAGATGTAATAAATGTGGCTGAGAGTGTGGCTGTGAGGTGTAACAATTGCACATCCGAGCACCTGACCCCTGCTAGTGAATGTGTGACTTTGTTTTGACGGTCAACTGAACTCATGGATTCAGAATAGAGTTAAGATTTGATTTGAGATGATAAATTGTAACAGGAAGGCGAATTGCACATCTGAGCACTTGACTGCTTGACGCATGTGTTGATCTTTCTTGGAAGCGGAAGTATACACAAAATTCAAAAATCTGCAATTTGACATTACTGGAGAACCTACTGCTGACGATATTAGGAATAGAGTAATAAAAATAAAAAACAACGGAAAAAGCGTGTATATCAACGGCGGGATTGACATTTCGAACAACCTGCCTAATAACTCTGAAGATAAGACACAATTGCCTTTTCTCGATGTTCGATTCAGTACTGTGATGAACAATAATTTTATATGGAGTATGTCTGGGCCAGAAATGTCTAGCGAAGTCTACGAAAATTACATGTTAGCGTTCCCAAAAAAAACAGTGAATCAAATCAACAAAGGAGACAAAAAGAATCGGTCGGTCCTGTCTCGAAAGTTTAATACGGTTCGTGGAAATAACAGCGAAAGAATTTAATTGCCTTGGAGTAGTCACCAAGATTCGAGATTCGGTCGTGACCGACTACCGCACAGTCAATTCCAAGATGGATCAAATCAACATCAACGAAAATATTTTGTTGTTCAATAATAATAAATTTTACGAACACATTACCAAAATCGACAGTCTTTTTATCCGTCCTTCAGATGTCTTGGAACGGTATCATCGCCGTTGTACAGAAGAATGGAAGAGATGTTTTACCAGACTGGTCAACAACGGTAATTTCGAACAGTTCTACAGAGCCGTTGCCAATATTAAATCCACAGCCACAACAGTCGGCATGACCGTAAGAACAGACACCGACTCTTTCTTTACTTGTTTTGACAAATCGGGATTCGATTGCTTCAACCTGTTCAACAGTCATCAAGTGTCTTTTGAAATTCACAACGACACCGATCTGCTTCTCTTCCTAGCTGTTTTCTTGAAACGAAATCGTCAGATGTTGGACCCCACTCGAGCTAGCGTTCACCTCGTGCTATCTCTTACTTGATCTCAAAATATCAAGATCCCAAAATAGAGTTAAGATGTAATATTCTTTCCTACCTCTAGAGTTAAGATGTAATAGATGTGGCTGAGTAAACGACAACGACAAGTGAATTTATATATTGAGGAGATTATGTGACACTGCACACTGAGATTATGATCTCCTATTCATAATCTGTTGGTGTTGGATACGTCACGTTAGCTTTGTCATGTGAGTCGACGTTCCTGACCAATTCTGAGACGTTGGTGAATGCGTGACTTTGTCTGCAATGTAGACCAATTCTGAGACGTTGGTGAATGCGTGACTTCGTCTGTAAATGTGAATGCGTGACTTCGTCTGTAATGTAGACCGAACTTAATTTGAGTCGAACTTAATTTGGACTCACGCCTAGACTCTATTTTTATTGGTGGTTCACAACGCGGTGTCCAAGTTAATATTTTTGATGATCTTAAATAGCGTTACGCCGAAGACCGTATTTTTATCAACTGTAATTTAGTTTAAAAAGGGGTCTAACTTAGATCGATCCGAATTTATTTTGGATAGAATTTGAGGTGACTCGATAGATACGCCTTGTACGAATACCGTCATGTGCAGCTACATCTTTAATCTGGTAATATTTCGTAAAGAATCCTACCATTCTCCTCCTCTTTTTGTTTTTAAAGTCGACTTTGTAAATCCAAAACACGCACATTTACACACCTGTTCTGCACACAAGACTGAATAAAAAGTAATGTGACCAGCCGGTATTGTTGAAGACCTACAAATAAATTAGGAAAAAGCAAGAGAGCCAAACACCCGAAGAATCACTCTAACATCCGAGGAATCACTCTGCCGTCGCCGACGAATTCTAAATATTTATCTGGTTAAAGTTAATCGACGATGGCAGCTTTGACAATTAGACGAGCCAACAAAAAAGGGCGCCGTCGGAAGACCGAGGGTAAGACAGATGCCACCGGGAAGAAGAGGCGACGCACTAAGCGCCTCGACTTATGCAAGATGTAGAGATACATGTCTTGTGTAGAGTTGCATTGACGATTGTCTGGAATCTGTTGACGACAAGGAAGTCTTAACTTACAATTGCATGCGCGCAGAGAGACCCATGCAAATGTCACACACAACTAGAGAGTTGCTGCGAACAGATTCAGATAGAACAGAATATAGTTAAGATACGATTCTGAACTCTGTAGTGTGTGACACATTCAAGATGTATAGTATTGGTGCTTGTCTGAAAACTGTTAGACTCTTCTACGACTCGTCGTTCGTCGAGATCCATTCTATCGATCCTCTGCCTGATCAAATCGAGGTTGGCGACACACATGCCTGTCTCGTCCTTTACGCAAGCCCGACGACGCGACGAGAAAGTGCCAAAGGCGAGGCGATGTCCGATATTTCATTCTCATCTCGTTCCGAGGACACATTAGTCAAGTACGGTTTGACTGGCGAAACAATAGAATACAAAACCGATCATCTCATAGTACACTCAGCTTTGGTCATGTAATTGGTCATGTAATAAAATCTGAATGTTAATTATTGTTTTATTTGTCTTACTTATCTTAAAAATTAAGACATGTGGTGGTGTATGTGTGTTCTGCTGCTTGTGTGTCTGGTCAGCTAATCGACATCAGCGATAAAACATTAGAAGAATATT
Organism: Eriocheir sinensis; assembly: GCF_024679095.1. NCBI lineage: Eukaryota > Metazoa > Arthropoda > Malacostraca > Decapoda > Varunidae > Eriocheir > Eriocheir sinensis. Next base: position 238,345 of record NW_026112252.1, read on the forward strand.
CCGTCGTACCCAGTGTCAAGAAGATACTGCAGTCTAAATTGGTTGCGAGGTAGGTAAGAGTTCAAAGCAGTCAAGTGCTCAGATGTGCAATTCGCCTTCCTGTAATTGTTACACCTCACAGCCACATCTTAACTCTCAGCCACATGGCTGAACCACGGGAGTCTACTGTGTCAACGGACGTCAATAGAACGCTGCATGATTTGACAAATGCTGTCAGGACAATTATTAATATCGTGTACGACAGTATTAATGTTGAAGTATTACTGTCCGACTTACTAAAGTACAATCCCGATCAGGATACAATGATCTTGATAGAGCAGTTGCGTACACAGCTGCGATCTGCATTCGATTCAGATGAAACCAAAATTAACATTATAAGATCATACAACGTGCTGATGCAAATATACGATTCTTTGGTAGAAAAAGATAGGTTGAGTCGATATTACAACCTGCAAATAAAATATAACAGTATAAAAATTAAACAACTTCTCAACGCCATTAATCCTCATCTTAACAACAACAACAGAATTAAGAAACACTTGTTGGACAAATACAAAATTTCCAATCAGAATTGGTTAATGTTTTGAGAACAAACAGAGGGACGGTAACGGAGATTACGAAATGTCAGATGCGAATGACACGTCTACAGAAGCCGTTCAGAAATTGATCGCATTATTCCAACCTATATTTCCTAACACGGGTAATGTTGACGAACCCGTCGCCGATCAATTATTGAATCTGCAAGTAGTCGCGTCCGATTTAGAATCTGTCGTTACAGCGTTTGAATTGAATGCCGATGCTGAGTCGTTGATGTCTAAAAAAATGTTAAGCTACTTAACGAAAATTCTATTGAACAGAGTGAAAACCATGGAACTGTTCAAAGATTATTGTTCCTCGATTTTGACTAAGTATAAAAATGACGTGAATTGGAAAATAGTGCAAATCAACAAGAAGTATTTCAACAACACAGAACTCGAATTACTTAAACCGATGTTAAAAAACATCGGTGAATATCCCAGTGACTTCGACACTCCGTTCGATGTCGCGTTGCAGTCTCTCATCGATATCGGAGATTTGTTTATCCAAACGTGTGTGTTAGAAATGCAAAGTAAATTGTATGAACAGGCACGGACATTCAGTTTAGATTCCAGAACGTACATTGTTGATCAGATGACTAACAATTTTAACGCTTTGGAAAATCGACTCGAGGAAATAAAAAAGAAGCAAGTCGACATAGAGAAGTTGAAAATAACACCGCCACAGTCTTCAGAGAGTACTATCGATTTGACAGATTTGCGAAATCGACTCGATGAAATAAACAAAAAGCAAGACGACTTGCTGGCCGCGAACGGCATCAGGTCCCACCTGCACGTGGCGGCGAATGTGCTCTGCAACTTCCTTAAAAACGATTACGTCGAAATGTTTTTGAACTCGAGTCTCATGCAACGCGGTCTCTTCGTGTCGTTCGTTTTGAACAACATTCTCTTCAGACATATTTCTAAAGACGATAAAATTACCTCTCTAAATGACGCAGACAAGAAAAATATGTTTAACCTGATCGACTTCTGCGTTGAAATTAAAAAGGCTTTTAATCTGCTGGGGCACAACAAGGCGAATCGACTGTACGGAACTGTAAAACCCGAGGATTCAGCGGAACAGGCGGACTGGGCCCTCGCACAGACCGTAATTGGCGCTTACAGACAATTGAGACACGCCTCCCTCGAAAAAAAATACTCTTATCAAAAATCATTGTATCCCAAGACGAAGCCCAATCTAAAAGAGATTCGAACTATATTTCAACGAAGCCGTAGACGCGGTTCAGAATATTTATTTCTCTTTTTCTAGCAACGTTTCCTTTTACAAATCAACGCTGAGGAGTCTCGTTTCCGACAAAGTCAAGCGACATCTCAGACAAAAGCACGCATTCACCTAACACTCAGCATTGAACAAACTCAAACATCAACACACACATACAAAATAGTTTTTTAAATTTGCTAGAACAACTCAACACTTCTTCTTCCTCATCCTCGTCCTCCTGTTCATGGTCTTCGTCGTCGACGTTTAAATTTAAAATAAAACATCTCCTTCGTTCTGACATTGCTTTTTTAAATATAATTAACGTACATTGGAATTAAATTATTTTTAAAAATTAACTCGAATTGTCTATCTATACTTAATATTTGCTGGACGTGACAGATTTCCAATACGTGTTTAATTGTGTTGTTGTTTGCTCACACATATTGCATATTGGTCACGGGGTCTGAAATCTGTTAGCAATGACGTTTGTTTCTTCGACAGTTTGCCCGTAGCCGATTCTGCGCCGTTCCTCTTTTGATTTGTTGCATGCTTGGATGGATATGTTGCTGACGTAATCTTTAATTGTTTTGTTTTTCGTTTCATAATCCATGTTGGTCTGCGCGAGCAAATTCACGGAATGATTGCACGCACTTTTCTCAAGACTTTAAATACCAGATCCGTTGTTGGAACGGCTGCGCCGCGCGCTGCGTGCGTGGCTATAAGCTCTCGCTCTCTCTCCAGCCGTGGAGTGAACTCTGGTGAGCACAGTGCAAGTGACAAAGTCTTATGCAATTCGTCTTGTTACACTCATAGCCACAACTCTATTACATCTTAACTCTATTATGAATCACCTCACTCTATTCTGAATCTTGTCTTAGGTACGGGGAGTAGGGTCCAACATTGAACAGGTGTAGCAGCAATCAGTTATCGACTCGTCTTGTCCGGATGTAGTAGGTGACCAGTGCAAGTGATGAACTCTTGCACATGTAGCAGCAGTCCAACACTCCGCTCACAAGAGTTTAGTTGATGAGTTCACAACTGAGAAGATAAGACTGAATCTTGTCTTCACTATTCAGAATCTTCATAATGCATTCGTACGGGGAGTAGGGTCCAACTTCAATGTCTGTAAAATTGAATTTATAATAGGGGTACTATTATAAATTCAATTTTACTTTTTCAGGAGTTACTATTATAAATTCAATTTTGTTTTTTTCATGCGTCTCAGAATCGGTCGATATATAAGACAAAGTCAACCCGAGTTATTCTTGCACCGAGACGCGAAATCACGGACCCCACTCGTGCAGGTCAAAGATTGGTGTTTTAGGTGCTACCTGTAATGTGATTAATAAATCTATAGTGTTATTTTTTTTTTTTTTTGAGTGTGAATAAAAGGTTCGTTAGAAGTACATGTTTTATTTTAGACACTGACTCAAAGTTTCAATTCGGCCAACACGGCTTGTAGGTCGACAATTGAAGAATATGAACGATCTGTTAGGTACACTGTGTTCTAGTTTTTTAAACAAATAAAATAAAAACAGTTAAATAGGACTGACTTTGTTTTACTTAGGAATGAATTTGTTTTAATGGTTGACGATTTACATTGCAAAGGTAAACAATAAATTCAAGTCGTGGTTCCAGAGTTGTTAAACGACGTCCGTGTCGTAGGCTCGTTGAGTGACGCTCTGCCTCCGCAATTAAAATTACGAACCGCTTACAGCGTTCTCTCGCTTGCAGAGAGATACGCGGAGTGTGTGTTGTATCGAGTGGACACGCTCGCCAGCGTAATGCAATCATCCGGACTGGTCAATGTAATTTCTTTTCATAAATTCAATGCACTTGACACACAAAGCGGTTCGTATTACGTTAATTATAATTACGCATATCTTTACCAACTTTTGTCTCTGGTGCGACATAACATTGTGTCCCTGACTGTCCACTGTCTGCAACCCATGATGAAGTTAGCTCGTGTTCTACCCAGTGTCGAAAATTCTGACCTGGTCCTCTACTCGCGCACACCGGAAGCTGTAGACGCGCTGAAGATGATGTATGTGAACCACTACAAATCTTTCTTGGAAGCGGAAGTATACACAAAATTCAGAAATCTGCAATTTGACATTACTGGAGAACCTACTACTGACGATATTAGGAAAATCGACCTCTAAACAAGAGCGATTTAGGTAAGTAAAATAATGGGGTCGAGCTTGAAGAAGTGTCACGTAGTAATTGTCTTGTTACGGTTCTTCAGTGCAGAAAAAAAAAATCTAAAAGAAAATAAAACTCAGCAGCGGTTAAAATATTTATTACTGACACACAAGAAAGGAAGATGCGAGGACGACGCGACGCAACAGCATTCTGAAATGCCTTTGCCGTTGTTAAACGTGTTCGCCTTGTCGCGGATGAGCGACATCAAATCGTCATTGTCGTCCTCGTCGTCCGAAGGTCGGATAAGAAAGGTTTCGTTGCTCTCGCGGTTAAGTGTCGTTCTTCTAATTTTCAGAGGATCGTTGATAAAGAGGTAGTAGGATCCACTATCATCTTTCTGTCTCAGATCGTACTCTACGACGAATCTTCCGCTCCAGGTAGACTGTGTTGTTTTCAACTCGTCTTGCTTTTTGTTTATTTCATCGAGTCGATTTCGCAAATCTGTCAAATCGATAGTACTCTCTGAAGACTGTGGTGGTGTTATTTTCAACTTTTCTATGTCGACTTGCTTCTTTTTTATTTCCTCGAGTCGATTTTCCAAAGCGTTAAAATTGTTAGTCATCTGATCAACAATGTACGTCGGCACATTCACTAGCAGCAGTCAAGTACGTCGACACATTTTCGGCACTAAAAAAATGGCACTAGTTCAGAAATCTGCAATTTGACATTACTGGAGAACCTACTGCTGACGATATTAGGAATAGAGTAATAAAAATAAAAAACAACGGAAAAAGCGTGTATATCAACGGCGGGATTGACATTTCGAACAACCTGCCTAATAACTCTGAAGATAAGACACAATTGCCTTTTCTCGATGTTCGATTCAGTAGTGTGATGAACAATAATTTTATATGGAGTATGTCTGGGCCAGAAATGTCTAGCGAAGTCTACGAAAATTACATGTTAGCGTTCCCCCAAAAAACAGTGAATCAAATCAACAAAGGAGACAAAAAGAATCGGTCGGTCCTGTCTCGAAAGTTTAATACGGTTCGTGGAAATAGCAACGAATACCCCTGTGTTTAATTGCAGAGTTGGTCATCATGAACAGCGTCCGTTGAATCGTGTTGTCGAGCGCTAAGTTTTGAAAAGTGGATTTAGCAACGCAGTCCCCGAATGTCGAAGAATTTGCAGAATAGATGATGTTGTAAACAATCTTAGCGAAAATGTACGCTGCGCAGTCAGACGTTATACATCGCGTGGATCGAATCTCCGGAGGAATGAACCTTGCGTTAAAATGAAAAGAATCTATGTTCTGAAATTTGTACTCGAGAGTCAGCAAACCTCCGAGGATGACCAATTTCGGCTGAAGACCATTTTTCCAGTCGAAAGAAAAACTGTTTAGAGAAGTGAAGTATATCGTCAGACCGTTATTTCTCAAGCGTTGAATTATGTTTCCCATCTCGACAACGATGAAAAAGATTCGGTTGTTTAGTTTGATCTGGTCGAAGGACTGGCACGTTTCTAAATCTTCTTCGCTGCACTTACTCTCTTGCCATTGCATCTTCATCTTTTGCAGACAAAGTCACGCATTCACCAACGTCTCAGAATTGGTCTAGATTGCAGACAAAGTCACGCATTCACCAACGTCTCAGAATTGAATTCACCAACGTCTCCGAATTGGTCTATATTGCAGACAAAGTCACACATTCACCAATGTCGCAGAAGCGGTCTACATTGCGCATTCACCAACGTCTCAGAATTGGTCTATATTGCAGACAAAGTCACGCATTCACCAACGTCTCAGAATTGGTCTACATTGCAGACAAAGTCACGCATTCACCAATGTCTCAGAATCGGTCTACATTGCAGACAAAGTCACGCATTCACCAATGAAATTTGTCGCTAAATTTGAAATATCAGACCCCAGTCTTTCTTGTATGTTGGGTCCGCTAACTGCGATACTAAAAAGAGCGTTTTGCTAATTTTAATTTCGCAGATTAAGATTTATGTTCTATATCACGATATTCAAGTAAATTTAGATTAGTTTAGAAAAAAATAAATGTATGTGATTTTGATTTTTTACGCAGTCTTCTGTTAACGTAACCCATGAAACAAAGATGACTAACCCATGAAACAAAGATGACTATGTTAAACGGATTTATATACAAATGATGAATATACAATTATTTAAAATACTGAATTTAATATATTCTACATGTTTACAGATTCCTAAACCGTGTGAATGTGCCGTCATGTGGCATATTAAGCCTTCGGCGAACGTCCAGATTCTGAACTCAATGTTTGAAGGGGTTACTATTGTAAACTCAATTATTATTTTTCAGGGGGTACTATCATAAAGTCAATGTATGGGGTTACTATTATAAATTCAATGGTGAGTTGGGATAATATCATAAAATCAATTTTTGATTGTTCACTGCAGATTCTGACCAACAGATTCTGAACTCATGTTTGAAGGGGCTATTATTGTAAACTCAATTGTGATTTTTCAGGGGGTACTATCCCGTTCCGGACAATGTCAGACATTCGCAAATCTGGACCCAGTCCACATGAACAGAAATACACAACCGAGTACCTGCTCCTCCTGCTGTGTCAGGACCCCCGTGCAAATGTGGGTTTTTGACCAAGCCAGTGATCCGTAAACCGATCAACAAGTCTAAAATTGAATTGAAAAAATCCAGTGCGTCAAATGAAAATAATCTTTGCCAAGTTAACGCTAAAATACTTTACTATGTGACGCTAAACATCAACAACCAAGATAAGAACATTCAGGATGTATTTTACACTACCTTTGCTCACTGCTGTTTGCGTCTCGGTATTTTGGTTAGACTCTTCGATATTTTTCCTGTTTTCATTAATTTGGTCTTTTAACCGGTTGATTTCGGAATCTTTGTCAATCACGGTTTTCGCAATCTTATTAAATTCTTCGTTAGAGCTTGATAACGTCAGGTTAGTTACTTGCAATGCATTTGCACGCGCGGTTTCAGCTGCTAGTATTTCCTGGGAGGATTTGTTCTCTGTGGTCATATCCTTAATTTGTTTGTTCAACCGTATAATTTCGTCTTCTTGTTTTTACAGTAATATCGATAAGTCATTACTCTTTTCATTCAGCTGGGTTTCGAGAGCAGTTTTCTCTTGCTGGAGGCGAGTGACATCTTGCTGGAGTCCATCTCTCGTTTGTGTCTCTTGTAGGAGTAGAGTTTTATTTTGAGTCAACTCTTGTTTGAATTGATCATTCTCTGTATCTAATTCGTTATTACGTTGTTGGAGTTGTTCGTATTCATTTTGCATAAGATCGATCTTGTTTTTATTTTCAGATAATTCTGCGTTCAGTCGGTCTTTCTCTTGGATTATCTTTCGTATATTTGCATTAACTTCTAAGAATTTCTTATCTACATCTTTGTATATCGTCATTATTTGTTGTACTTTGGCAGATGACTTTTCAATTTCTTTCCTTAATTCAGATTTTTCTTCTTCGTGTTTAGTTTGTTGATTTTGTAATTCATCCATGTGCTTCTTTGTAGAATCGGCTAACTCTTGACTAAATAAACTTATTTCCTACACCGTGTCAGAGTATAACAAGAATTCTGTTCACTCTAGTAATAGTATTCCTGAAATGTTATCGAGTTCTTTGACAGCTCAGAATTGGTAGCGTTATTCGACAAAGTCTCACATGTAACGGTCCATAATCGGTTGATGTCTTTGACAATTTGACAGTTCAGAATTGGTAGCGTTATTCGACAAAGTCTCACATGTAACGGGTAAAGTCCATAATCGGTTGATGTCTTTGACAAAATGAAAACAGCACTGAAGATCCAATAGCAGAAATGGAAGTCCGCGACTGTCAACCGCGGTGACGACATCCTGAACTTCTGTCAGAACGTGAATAACTTCCTTAAAAGTTTCGATTTGACAAATTATGATTTTCGAGGTCTGATTCTCGACGCGTTGATACGCGAAGATTTCATTCCAGTCCACCGATTCACAGAGACGATTTTTGAGACGACTTTTGAAACTCTAAAGTCCATTAAAATAGATTTTAGTTTTTGTCAACTGCACGACATCCCAGACAACGTGAAAAACAAACGTCAAATGGCAGGTATCGAAAGATCGAGCTCCTGCATCAAATGCGACATGTCGTTGAACGAAATCCACGCCAAGGATTGGCTGACCCGAAACCTGAACGCCGACTATTAAGGGATCGCCTTTACGCCAGTTTCTCAGCGAAAGACCACAATGATAGCACCTCACGTTGTCACCCACACCTGTAAGAGTAATAATAGACTTAACTTAACGTAATACGGTCAACTCTTGTTTGAATTGATCATTCTCTGTATCTAATTCGTTATTACGTTGTTGGAGTTGTTCGTATTCATTTTGCATAAGATCGATCTTGTTTTTATTTTCAGATAATTCTGCGCTCAGTCGGTCTTTCTCTTGGATTATCTTTCGTATATTTGCATTAACTTTTAAGAATTTCTTATCTACATCTTTGTATATCGTCATTATTTGTTGTACTTTGGCAGATGACTTTTCAATTTCTTTCCTTAATTCAGATTTTTCTTCTTCGTGTTTAGTTTGTTGATTTTGTGTAAAACTTAACGACAATGACTTATTTTATTTCAGCTTAACAAAAGATAAATTGACAGTATTGACACTCGCCTAAATTAACATACAATAATAAGGTACACGAACACACTGTTGTGTGGCGAATTGCACATCTGAGCACTTGACTGCTTGACGCATGTGTTGTGTACAGACCCCCATGCAGATCCGGACCCCACTCTGTCTCTTTTGCTTCCCCCTCAGAGAGACTTACAAATTTTAGGTTACCGCTCAGGAGACTCTTATGAAACGAAATCGTCAGATGTTGGACCCCACTCGAGCTAGCGTTCACCTCGTGCTATCTCTTACTTGATCTCAAAATATCAAGATCCCAAAATAGAGTTAAGATGTAATACTCTTTCCTACCTCTAGAGTTAAGATGTAATAGATGTGGCTGAGAGTTAAGATGTGGCTGTGAGGTGTAACAATTACAGGAAGGCGAATTGCACATCTGAGCACTTGACTGCTTTGAACTCTTACCTACCTCGCAACCAATTTAGACTGCTGCTAGTGAATGTAACAATTGCACATCCGAGCGGCTGTGAGGTGTAACAATTGCACATCCGAGCACCTGACCCCTGCTAGTGAATGTGTGACTTTGTTTTGACGGTCAACTGAACTCATGGATTCAGAATAGAGCTAAGATTTGATTTGAGATGATAAATTGTAACAGGAAGGCGAATTGCACATCTGAGCACTTGACTGCTTGACGTGAATTTATATAAATTTATATAAATTTAAATAGCGACAGCAACCAGCGCCGCTATCGTCACGCACGCGGCGGCGGCAGTAAGACGTCTTCATCATTCTTACACGGAGTGAGAAACAAAGGTCTAGAAGCGCAGAGACATCTGAGTCGCAAGCGCATAGCGTGCATAGACACCCAACTGACGGTGTACAAGTTCATCCACGGAGAAATACTGAGCGGCAACGCGCCGCCACGATTTTTGGGACGGACGTGTACAGCCTGCTTCACTTACTCGAGAACGTCCCCAACTCCATTGGACATCACATAGCGCTCAAGAGAGAATTTGGTGACGACTACAATCAAACTCCCGGCGTAGTATTTTTCAACAGTGTGTTGTGTAAAGAGAGAGAAGCACACAAAGAACACAACAACGTCAATAAGAAGAGATGTACGAGTTCGTTCATAGAAGAAGTGGAAGGTTATCGTCAAGGAGGTGTACACAAAATAGGCATTCATATCAACCAGAAGAAAATCATAGACGCCCTCAAATCTGTCGCTCCATCCTTCACGCAGAACGAACGTCCGACTGCCAACTACAGAACATCTCTTCACGTGAACGCTCAGACTAAGGACAACCTGAAGCGTCTGTTGGTGTCGATGTTGGAGAACGCTGACGGGTTGACCGACAGCGATGTAGAGGAGATCAGGAACGCGCTCTGCTTACCTGAGTGTAAAGACATCCCCAAAGATTTAATCACCGACGCATTACCTTTCGTTTTACAGCCGAATGTCGAAAGAGTACCGTGTAAGTGTTGCACCGATTTCAAGAGTGATGTAGGTTGTTGAAAATAATAAATATGATGTAGGATATAAACATTTTATTAACCCTGATGTTCACACAATAGTATTCAGAATCCGTCTACAGCTGACACAAAGTCTCGCATTCACCACCATCTGCAACTCTTGAGGGTTTAAGTCATGCAACAACAACACGTATAGTATTCAGAATACGTTTACCACTGACACAAAGTCTCATATTCACACAACATCTGCAGCATTCTCAGACAAAGTGACAAGTCAGAAAAGTCTGAGGGAATAAGCATGCAACACTCGTATAGTATTCAGAATCAGTCTACTGCTGACAAAGTCTCGCATTCACACAACATCCAACTCTGAGACAAAGTAATGAAAGAGTGGCGTCCAATATTGCACGGGGTGTCGTGCTAGGTTCGCTGAGAGTGGGTGGGGTCACGCTGCAGTTGGACACGACTTTGGGTGATTTGTAAGGCTGAGGAGTGAATGTGCGACGTTGCCGTGCGAGGCGACGGATTCTGTAAACCACCACTTCGTGGACAGCGGTGAACGCTGGGCTGTGCTCTTTCCTGTACGACAGTCTCCCATTCACTTCCATTTTTAATCAACAACAACAAGGAATGGAATTGAAAACTAAAAACATTAAATTGTGTTGTTTATTGTTTCATTTCATTAGGACAGGAATACTATTGTCGAGGTATGGTACAACTCGATGCGGGTGTGATGATGGCGTGTGTTGGTTGGAGGTGTTGGTTGGAGTGTAGGTAATGCGACTTGATATGGTGATGATGGGAGCTTCACTCATCTGCCAGTTCAAATAATTCATCAATGCTGTTGTCCATATTTTCGATTCTGCTGGCGATGCTAGAAATGGTGTCCATAGTGGCTTTTTGAGCCTGTGTTAGATCCAACATTTGTTTTTTCATATTTATTTGAATCGCCATCAATTTTTCGATGCACTCAGAGAGTCTCTTAACCTCGTCTGTAAGTTTCAAGATTCGATAGTTGTCGTTGTTCATCTCTCGAAAATCGATTTGTTAACAGCGTCGAAAAGTAACAAGACTCGATAGTCGTTAAGATGAAGATGCAATGGCAAGAGAGTAAGTGCAGCGAAGAAGATTTAGAAACGTGCCAGTCCTTCGACCAGATCAAACTAAACAACCGAATCTTTTTCATCGTTGTCGAGATGGGAAACATAATTCAACGCTTGAGAAATAACGGTCTGACGATATACTTCACTTCTCTAAACAGTTTTTCTTTCAACTGGACAAATGGTCTCCAGCCGAAATTGGTCATCCTCGGAGGTTTGCTGCCTCTCGAGTACAAATTTCAGAACATAGATTCTTTTCATTTTAACGCAAGGTTCATTCCTCCGGAGGATCGATCCACGCGATGTATAACGTCTGACTGCGCTGCGTACATTTTCGCTAAGATTGTTTACAACATCATCTATTCTGCAAATTCTTCGACATTCGGGGACTGCGTTGATAAATCCACTTTTCAAACCTTAGCGCTCGACAACACGATTCAACGGACGCTGTTCATGATGACCAACTCTGCAATTAAACACAGACCAGAAATCTCACTCTTGATTCAGAATATACTCGAATTGATGTACAAGTAAACAGAGCCGTTGGATGGACTCCTGGCAAGATAAGAAGAAGCAGAGCAATGATTATGTGTAATAAATAAAAATAAGAATTTACAGATTGTTTTAGTTTATTCTTCTGTCGTGTCGTGGCTATAGGGAAAGCTTACCTTTCCGAGACACATCAAGAAATTGTTTTGTTCCCAAAACACTCGTTGCCGAAGGACAACAATGCACTTGTTGCCGAATGAGTGCACCGTGTAATGAAATAAATAAATTAAGAAAGCAAATGGTTTTTTTTTATTCACCCAATCTGTAAAACTAACACGTCCTTTTTTTTTACCTGACAATACATACTACACACATCACCCAATTGTTTTTTATTCCCAATGACAATGCATTGACTATGACTTGCTTCTTTTTATTTCCTCGAGTCGATTTTCCAAAGCGTTAAAATTTTTAGTCATCTGATCAACAATGTACGTTCTGGAATCTAAACTGAATGTCCGTGCCTGTTCATACAATTTATTTTTGCATTTCTAACACACGTTTGGATAAACAAATCTCCGCTATCGATGAGAACTGCAACGCGACATCGAACGGAGTGTCGAAGTCACTGGATATTCACCGATGTTTTTAACATCGGTTTAAGTAATTCGAGTTCTGTGTTGTTGAAATACTTCTTGTTGATTTGCAATATTTTCAAATTCACTTCATTTTTATAATTAGTCTAATTCTAGGTAGAATTATCTTTGAACAGTTCCATGGTTTTCACTCTGTTCAATAGAATTTTCGTAAAGTAGCTTAACATTTTTTTAGACATCAACGACTCAGCATTGGCATTCAATTCAAACGCTGTAACGACAGATTCTAAATCGGACGCGACTATGTTCATTGAATGACAATAATTTTAAATGAGGCCTGCCTGCGACAAGGCGCCAAAAAGTAAAAAAAACGAGAAAACTGCATGTAAAATGACGTGCGGCGGCGGTCGTCGGTCGGTCACCATCCTTTGCTTTCCTGTCCACAGGGACAGAGTATATGCAACTATGTGTTACGCTGCCAGAGACTACATTTTCTTGGCTTTTACTTGATATACATTGACTTCGTAATGTTGAATAACAAAAGAGTTATAAAATGATGAATAATGCAGTGTCTCTCTCTCTCTCAATCTCTCTCTCTCTCTCTCTCTCTCTCTCTCTCTCTCTCTCTCTCTCTCTCTCTCTCTCTCTCTCTCTCTCTCTCTCTCATTTAGGACAGGTCTTAGACTCCAAGGTAAGAGATTAACTGTACGTATGTTCATTGAATGACAATAATTTTAGTCCTCCCCGCAGGCGCCATCCTGTCCACGGGAGGGAGGGAGGACGCGTAACGCTGCCAGGCGTACGATAGCCTCCTCCTTGTGTCTCTCTCTCTCTCTCTCTCTCTCTCTCTCTCTCTCTCTCTCTCTCTCTCTCTCTCTCTCTCAGAATGCATATGCACTTACCATTATCACATTATTCATTTTTTTCTTTGTTTCTCATTTCTCTCTATATTGTAACCTCTCATTTTCATTCCTCTCTCTCTCTCTCTCTCTCTCGACCCTAGTACTTTAGAATTCTTAGGTAATTAACATTACCACATTTTTATGAATTTTACTAATATAAAAAAAATAAATCATTATACCCAATAACTCCTACTATTGTCATAAATCTTACTGGTCAAACACCACATTTCAAACTCTTTGGCAGTGCTTTCGTTGTGTCCTCACAAGTGAAGTATTTTTCAAACAACCATAAAAATACACGTCGTACAAGTTTCTCTTGATGGTCATCCTTATAGTACACTATTTACTGTGAAACTGGCAGATAGACTGTGATGTTGATTGACGGACTGTGAGGTTGACAGCCGTGCACTGTGTGGTTGACAGACGGACTGTGAGGCTAATTGGCACTGTAATGTTGACAGACACTGGGAGATTGACACCAAGATTGATTGGCACTGTAAGATTGACATTGTGAGAATGGTTGGCACTGTGAGGTTAATACTGAAAAGGCGAGACACTGTGAGGTTGATTGGGACTGTAAAGTTGAAAAACTGTGAGGTTCATTGGCACTGTGAGATTGAACACAGTGTGTGAGGTTGATAGACAAAGTGAGGTTGAGAGACACTGTCAGGTTGACAAACAGTAAGGTTGACACAGTGTGGGTGAATGAAACTGTGAGGTTGACAGACACTGTGAAGTTGAGACTCTGAGATTGAGAGACCCTGTGAGGTTGACACAGTGAGGTTAAGACACTGTGAGGTTGAATGACACTGTGAGGTTGAATGACACTGAAATTGACAGGCACTGTGAGGTTGAATGACACTGTGATGTTGACAGACAATGAGATTGACACACTGAGGTTGAACGTCACTGATGTTGACATAAACTGAGGTTAACAGACACAGTGAGGTTGACGATCTGAGGTTAACACTGTTAGGTTGAATGACACAGTGAGGTTGACAATGTGAGGTTGACAGACACTGAGGTTGACAGGCACAGTAAGGTTGACAATCTGAGGTTGACACTGTTACGTTCAATGACACAGTGAGGTTCAGATACTGCGGTTGACAATATGAGGTTGACAGATACTGTGAGGTTGATAGACACTGTGAGATTGACACACTCTGAGGTTGAGAGACACTGTGAGGTTGACAAACTGTGAGGCTGAATGATATTTTGTGGATGACAGGCACTGTGAGGTTGACAAACTGTGAGGCTGAATGATACTTTGTTGATGACAGACACTGTGAGGTTGACAAACTGTGAGGCTGAATGATACTTTGTGGATGACAGACACTGTGAGGTTGAATGACACCGTGATGTCGACACGCTATGAGGTTGACCGACAATATGAGTATGAATGACACTGTGAGGTTGACATACACTGTGAGGCTGAATGACACAGTGAGATTGAATGACACTGTGAGATTGAATGACACCGTGATGTCGAGACGCTCTGAGGTATACATGACAATATGAGTATGAATGACACTGTGAGGTTGAATGACACTGTGAGATTGAATGACACCGTGATGTCGACACGCTGTGAGGTATACATGACAATATGAGTATGAATGACACTGTGAGGTTGAATGACACTGTGAGGGTTCAGGCACTGTGAGGTTGACAGACACCGAGGTTGACACACTGTGAGGTTAAATGAAACTCTGAGGTTGAATGACATTGTGAGGTTGACAGACACCGTGAGGTTGAATGACACCGTGAGGTTGAATGACACTGTTAGGTTGACAGACACTGTGATGTTGACAGACACTGTGATGTTGACAGACACTGTGAGGTTGACAGACACTGTGAAGTTGAATGACACCGTGAGGTTGACATACACTGTGAGGTTGACATACACTGTGAGGTTGACAGACACTGTGAGGTTGACAGACACTGTGAGGTTGAATGACACTGTGAAGTTGAATGACACCGTGAGGTTGAATGACATTGTGAGGTTGACAGACACTGTGATGTTGACAGACACTGTGAGGTTGACAGACACTGTGATGTTGACAGACACTGTGAGGTTGACAGGCACTGTGAGGTTGACAGACACTGAAGTTGACAGACACTGTGAGGTTGACAGACACTGTGATGTTGACAGACCCTGTAAGGTTGACAGACACTGTGAATTTGAATGACACTGTGAGAGTTCAGACATTGTGAAGTTGAATGACATCGTTATGTTGACAGATAATGTGAGGTTAAATCACTTTGAGGCTGAATGACTGTGAGGTTGACAGGCACTGTGGGGTTGACACTGAGGTTGATAGGTACTCTGAAGTTGAAGCACTGTGAGGTTGAAACTTGACAGACACTTTGAGATTGACACACTTTGAAGTTGACACACTTTGAGGTTGACACACTTTGAGGTTGACACACTGTGAGGTTGACACA
The DNA here is from genome assembly GCF_024679095.1 of Eriocheir sinensis. Lineage (NCBI taxonomy): Eukaryota > Metazoa > Arthropoda > Malacostraca > Decapoda > Varunidae > Eriocheir > Eriocheir sinensis. Next base: position 253,924 of record NW_026112252.1, read on the forward strand.
CTTGAGGTTGATGCACTCAGGTTGAATGACACGCTGTGAGGTTGATACTGAGGTGAGAGACACTTTGATGTTGACACTCTCAGGTTGAAAACTACTATGAGGTTAACACTGAAGTTGTAGATACTGTGAGGTTGAAAGACACTCTGAGGTTGACAGACACTGTAAGGTCGAAGGACACTGTAAGGTTGATTAGCACTGTGAGGTAAAAAGACACAGTAAGATTGATTGACACTGTAAGGTCGGAAGACACTGTATGGTTGATTGGCGTTGTGAGGTTGACAGACTAAGGTTGACACTGTAAGGTTGATTGGCACTGTGAAGTAGACACCCACTATAAGGTTGATTGGCACTGTGAGGTTGAAAGATGCTATGAGGTTGACAAAGTGAGGTTGATTGATATTATGAAGTTGACAGACACTGTGAGGTTGATTGACACAATGAGGTTGACAATGTGAGGTTGACTGACACTGAAATTAACACACTGTGAGGTTGACAGAATATGAGTTTGATACAGTGAGGCTGACAGATACTTGAAGTTGATTGACATCATGAGCGTGTTAGGTTGGCAGACACACTAACTCAAGACTGGGTTGAGACGTTGACACTTGACACACTGGATGATGTAGTAGATTGAATGCCCCTGAGCACCTGATGTCAAGGTCATGACTTTTTATTAAGTCTAGGCTGACGCAAAAGTAGCATGGTGGCGTCCGTGCCGGAAATGGAAGGTCTTCGGCTGAATTTGTGTTTTCTCGGACCCATTTACAGTTAATTTACTCGAAACATGGAATGAGTGGTCATCAATGAATATTAGCATGTGATAAAATTCAATGTGACGATGTTGAATGTAGTCTGCCAATGACAATTTCTAATTAATACATTGAATATTAGCGCAATGCATAGGTATTTTTCACATGCAGCCCTATTATGACACGCCCATTGTACCCTCTCTCGTCCTCCCCTCTCTCCCTCCTTCCCACCATGACTTCTTCTTCTTCGTCTTCTAATATTCATTGATAAGTTGCACTGGAAGGACGGGTGACACTTTTTCATTAACAAACAAAAATCCTAATGCATATTCCCAACTACAACACATGTAAAATTGCAGAAACCTAAACAAACAAAAAAAATTGATGAGTGCCCGACACACGACGTGTTGGTGCTTCCCCGTCCCACCCTCCCCCTCCCCCTCCGCTAGGGCCCCTCCCTCACCCCCACCATCGCCGCCGCGCGCCATGTTTGCCGGGGTTAGCCTCCGGCCGGCGAGTGAAATGTTCGTATAAATGTCTTTGTGTTTTCAATATGTGGATATTTAACTGCATTTTAAGGACACTATCGTGTTCATGAGAGATTTTCCAACGGATTGCAATGTAGATTTCAGCTTTCAATGAACCAACTTTCGAATAAAGCGAGCAAAAGTAAAACATGTTATAAACATTTTTTAACATCGTCACAGTTCAACTCATCGTAAAACCATTTTCCATTTTGTTTTGTCAAGTTTTTACACTACATTTTGATTCTACAGTTACTGCTGAGTCCGATGGTGTCAACTGAAACTGACTATCTTGTATATGAAGTTAGCTATGGCATGTAATACAGAAACATCTCTCATTCAATCATGCAAGATGTAGCCTGCCATCAGTTAGTCAGTTATGTTGTGTATTTTCGTCGGAATTTCTTGGGGATTTGGAAACCTATACATTTTTGAAAACTAGATGGTATAAGCAATCAGAAAACCAATGTTTCCATTTGCACAGGTATCCACATGGCGGCCATCTTGGATTTTTCAAAATGGCTTCTGGAAAGTGCTTATTTGTCCATATCTCTGCTTCTTAATGTCACTCAGCGTTGATGTTAACGCCTAAAACTACATTTTCAGGGGCGAGGAGTCCAATGGTACCAAAATAAATGGGCTATCTTTGACCAGAAAAACTTTTGGGCACCACTTTGTTTGTTTTACCGTATCTGCTCTGTTCCATTGCTTGAATTTTCTCAATACAGCTGCATCATTAACATTGAGTATGGATGCTTGGAGGAAAAGAGGAGTGTATTGGATGCACATGTTATTCATTTTCATGACTGCAATTGATGACGTGGTGGTTTTTTTCTCTCTTTGCAGGCTTTAATGATGAGTGACAAATCCCAAGTGCCTCTGGGTGGCAGCAGACGATCAAGTCAATCCCAGGAGTCCATTGACTGGAAGCAGTGCATCCTCTGTCAGTCAGATGATGCCAAGAAGGGAATCCTGGTCCAGAATCCCAGAGTCACCTCATATGAGCATGTACTGGAGATTGTTCATGAGAGGGCCAACCTGAGTGATGGAGACTTTGTTAACGTCCAAAGACGATTGCAGAACTCCACACCGCAGACACTGCACGCACATGGTGCTGTTTGGCATCGCTCTTGTCACTCGAATGCCACCAACAAGGACCAAATACAACGTGCAAGAGACCGCTATACCCATGCAATATGCACAGGCCATTACACTGCCAAGAAGCGTGGACAGAAGAGAGGAAGCACAGAGCTTGCTGAGCCAGGCTGCTCAACGTCAGATTCTTCCACACCATTCACAAGGTCCCGAACGACTCCATTAGACAAGCAGCTTTGCTTCTTCTGCCAAGCAGACAATGGCGAACAGCTCTTCAAGGTCAGGAGTGAGAATGCTGGTAAGACTCTAAAGAACGCTGTGGAAAAGTCCCGAAATCCTGCACTGAAAACAAGGCTAAGCACCAGCATCTCAGAGGAAGATGCACATGCAATTGATGTGCGATACCACAAAGACTGTTGGAGAACACATGTCTTCCATGTTCTCAGAGAACCTAGTGCAGGCAGGGGTACAAGTACCAGTCAAGGAACCGTACTGCAGAGGGCATGCCTGCTAGAGCTGGTCAACATTATTGATGTGGAGACAGAAAACCAAGCATACCTCTCCATGGATGACATTGAAACAACATATGTCAACATGCTTGGATCAGAATCCTTGGAAAACCATGTACCTGCATTCAACAGGAAGTGGCTGAAAGAAAGGATTCTCACAGATTTGCCACATCTGAAATCAATTCGACAAAAAGACCGCAGGAAGTCAGCAGTAATCTACTCTCCAGAAGCATGTGACGAAGAGATGGTTCACGAGGCAATGACAGCTGATGACGATGAGAAAAACATGAAGACAATCTACAAAGCAGCACAGGTGATCAGGAAGAGCATTGCAACCTTCGAGAAACCAGATTCGGAAACAAATACCATACGGGTATCGAGCGACATTCATGATGTTTCAGCCGAACTGTACACCCTTATCCGCTGGATAATGGTTGGACCTGCTGAGAAGCTGGAAACGGAAAACAGGACCAGTGTTGTTGACCGAGTAGCACTCACTGTGAGCCAAAACATCATGTATGGATTTAAATCTAGAAGACAGGTCAACTATAAGCCAAGCAGTGAATCAGTAGCATTCAGGTCGCCCCACGCAAGGGAAAATCCACAGGTCCTCGGACTGGCACTAACTGTTCACCATGACACACGCAACAAGAAGCTGATGGATCTTCTCAATGCTCAGGGCCATTGTGTTTCACATGGACGTGTTCTTCTCATGGAGACTGCTCTTGCGAATGCTGTTGTAGAGAACACCAGAGGATTCCAGGGTCTCTATGTTCCACCGTTTCTGAAGAGAGGAGGCTTTGTGTTCTTTGCTGCAGATAACACAGACTTTGCTGAAGACACCCCAGATGGGAAAGGAACCACGCACGGAACGATCATTGCAGTGTATCAGAAGGACGCCCCTTCTGGAGAACCGATCGCAGAGCCCCTGGCCATAGGTGAAGCCAAGAACCTGACAGTCACCCCATACCATGTAGACATCCTTCACTGTGACAAGCCGAACCCACAGCATGCCAAGAGGACAGAGCAGTTCGCCATCAGCAAGGGAATCCCTATATCGTACCAACTGACACAACTGGGATGGTTTGTCGCAAATGCGTTATCCCGGATGAAACCAGGAAGATCTTCGAGCAAGATTCCAGGCTGGGCAGGGTACAATGCACTGCTGTCTGAAAGCCGTCCCTTGACAAAGGTTGGGGCTTTGCCACTACTCCCAGAGGTGGCGCACGAGTGGTCCACTCTGCTGACTGTCCTCATGCAAGCAAGTCAGTTGAGGAGGCTGGCAGTAGGAGAAGATCACCCTACCATCATTACATTTGATATGGCCCTGTATGAGAAGGTGTTACAGCTCTTGGATGCCAGACCGCAGCTGAAGAAGATGATTGTGCCTCGACTGGGTGAGCTGCATGCCATCATGGCTGCCATGCGTGGTCTCGGCTCCTCTATTGAGAACTCGGGGATAGATGATGCATGGATCGAAGCTGACGTGTTTGGTGCGTCAACAACACGACAAATCCTCAAGGTCACCCACTACAAGAGAGCTCTGCTTGCACACATCTATACTTCCACAGCTCTTTATGAGATGGTCTTCGAGTTGTTCTTTGAGGACAACCCGGATCTGAAGTGCGCTACTGTGATTGCTGCTGAGGAAGTAGAAGCTGCCTGTTCAGAGGCTGAGAAAGTCACGAAGGCTAAATCTGTCAAGCAAGCTCACACCAACCTCCTTCAAACTTTGACTGCTGCTGAATTCATCAAAACGTTTCAAGAATGGGAAGAACAAAGGTCTAAAAATGCGATGTTCAAGTCCATGATGAACTATCTGCATCGAGTAGAAACTATCCTGCTCTTCGTCGCAGCAAGTCGAAATGCTGACCTGGAGCTGCACCTGCAAGCTGGAGAAGCACTGAGCAAGGTCTTTTTCTCAATGGACCGCATCAAGTACAAGCGACTGTGGCCGAGATACATTGCTGACATGCGTGACTTAAAGACCGACTACCCCCAGACCTGGAAAGAGCTCCAAACTGGCAACATATCCGTCACCAAGAGCAGCATCCCCTTTATGTCCATTGGGGCAGACCACGCCTGCGAACAGATCAACAAGATGATGAAGATCCACTCTGGACTCATAGGCATTTCAACCAATGCCAATGCCCGGCAGCGATTCTTCATGGCCACGCCAGAGCTTTCATGTCTCCAAGAATGTCAAGAGTCAACTGAACATGGACACAGACAGAAGTAAAGAGCACCATGAGCTTGGGCCAAGTGCGGTCAAGAGAGCACATCGTGCTGTTGACAAGATCAAGGCAGCCATACTCAGTCACGGAAACCCATTTACAGCTGAGGGTAACAAGCTGTACAACATCATCACCCATGCCTACATTCCTGATGAGTATGTTCCACAGATCCTGAATGCTGACATCACTGGTCAGAAGCTCTATGAAGACTATGTGACAGAGAGAATCAATGGAGAGGTCAGCATCTGGGCCCCAGTGAATAAAGAGAACAACAAGATGTTCATCTCTGGAAGCAAGAAGACAACAGTGAAAATCCGAGACAAGACTGTTGATCTGAAGGAGACAAAAGACCTGTACGGGAGGCTGATGGTTCTAGCCCGTTCAAACAGAGACATCAATCAGAAAGATGCCATCGGGAACTATGAATTCACACTGACGCCAAGGGCACTGTTTGCACCTGATGGAACAGTACTGCCGTGTCAAGACAAGTCCACATTAATCCATCTCCTCATCAGGCTGGCAAAGGACGAAGAGTCCCAAGCTGCATGTCTGGACCACCAAGATGCGATGGAAGCAGGAACCAGCAACTCTCCAAGTCGGAAGATAGCCTTGGTGGATGGCATGGTACTTGTGCAGAGGCTGACCAAGAAACCAGCAACTGTAGTGACAGTGAAGGACTTGAGCGTATGTTTCAATGACAGATTGATGTCTGTCACACAAGATTATGATGAGATCGTCCTCGTCTTTGACACCTACAGGGCAGACTCTCTCAAGAGCGCAACAAGGGAAAAGCGAAGAGATGGTAAAGCTCCTGTGCAGTATCAAGTGAGAGATGACACTAACATCAAGCACATCCCGATGAGCAGGTTCCTCTCCCATGACAACACGAAGGCTGACTTGACCGGCTACCTTGCTTCCAAAACTCTGGAGTACAACATGGAATCCCCCAAGCTGATCATCACCTCTGCTTCTGGACACACCAGGAGCAACAAAGACCTGTACTTTGAGGACAACAACCACGAAGAAGCCGATACACTGCTGATCCACCAGGCAGTGTTAGCCTCTCAGAGAAACCCCTCTCACTCTCAGTTGGTCTTCTTCTCACCTGACACAGACGTCCTGGTGCTAGTCACAGCAAACTACGACATGTTACTGAAGAACACTTCAGTGTCTATGACATCTGGGGTTGTGCACATCGGAGCTGTGTGGTAAGCCCTTGGTCCTGCAAGAGCGAAGGCTTTACCTGCCTTCCATGCCTTCACTGGGGCTGACAACACCGGGCGCTTTTCCCGTGTTGGCAAGGCAACTTGGCTCCAGGCGTATCTCCGAACCGATGAGGATGTCATCAATGCGCTGCAAATGCTGGAAGAAGCAGACGTGACTGACGGCTTGCTGTCAACGCTGGCAGGATTCGTATGTGCAGCATACGCACCCGAGGGCATCACCATCAAGACGATCCCAGAACTGCGTTGGCACCTGTTTACCAAACATATGGCGGAGAGTGACAAGCTACCCCCAACAATCGGGGCTTTGAAGCAACACATCATGAGAGTCCACATCCAGGCACGGGTGTGGGGACAGGCAGCCATCGCACACCAGGATGCACAGTTGGATCCCCTGGAGAATGGGTACTTCAAAGACGCAGATGGCCGGCTGAAACCTACTACCACAGATGTTCTCCCAGGTCCAAAAGCCATCGTGGAGATGGTTAGATGCCAGTGCAAAGCAGACTATTCTTCTGCGAGATGCTCCTGCAGAACGAAGAACCTGACCTGCACAGATATCTGTCAGTGTGGCAGCCAGTGCCAGAATGATGAGGACTCCCAAAACAATGCACATTTAAGTGATGATGAGGATGATGATGGTGACGATGAGGACATTGTGTAGAAACTATCCAGACTGAGACACCACATGCTCACTACATGTGGCCTACAAACATGCTTTTGTACCTCTGTCTCTGAAATGTAGACCTGCTTTAATAGTTCTTTTAATATAAAATGCCTACAGCTTCAGTTGGCATTGAGTTCTGTGGAAATCATCTTTGTGCTCACAATAAAAATAAGTCTATACAACAAATTGTTATTTGGGTCAGAGGTAGTCACTTTATTTTGGTTTCGTTGTATTCCTTGCCCCTAAAAATGTAGATGTAGGTGTTGAGTTCAAAGCTCTATCTTATTTAGAAGCAGAGATATGGACAAATATGCATTTTCCGGCAGCCATTTTGAAAAATCCAAGATGGCCGCCATGTGGATATCTGTGCAAATGGAAACATTGGTTTTCTGATTGCTTATGCCATCTAGTTTTCAAATATGTATAGTTTTCCTAATCCCCAAGAAAATCCCACGAAATTGGAAATTCGAACATAAGAGACCTGACTAAGTGTGCAGCCAATCAGCTGCGACCTTGGCCTTGGCGCCAGCAATGCCGTACGAAAGTTTGGGCCGGCTGGTGAGGCACGTATTGCTAGAGAAACCTTACGTATCAAAGTCCCTCCGATAAAGTTCCTTTATACTGCCAGTTAAAGAAACTTTCATGTATATGATGATAATTTTGGGTTAACAATAGTGTATACTAATGTTTTGTGTTAGAATTAACCACGATTATCAACAACTGCCTCTTCAAACGTGTGATATTTACTGAATGAGACGGTGCTGGCAATGACATGGTTGATGAGCTACACACTACTGTGATTAATCAACGTTTGCTGCACGCACAGCAGAGCTACAATCATATTACTGTTGTTTCTAAGGAGAAGGGAAAATTATAGAGCTAAGTACACTATTAACTCAATTTCACGGTGGTTGGCGCTTGGCCCCTTGTCGCACGCAGCCACTCAAATAGCGTTACGCCGAAGACCGTATTTTTATCAACTGTAATTTAGTTTAAAAAGGGGTCTAACTTAGATCGATCCGAATTTATTTTGGATAGAATTTGAGGTGACTCGATAGATACGCCTTGTACGGATACCGTCATGTGCAGCTACATCTTTAATCTGGTAATATTTCGTAAAGAATCCTACCATTCTCCTCCTCTTTTTGTTTTTAAAGTTGACTTTGTAAATCCAAAACACGCACATTTACACACCTGTTCTGCACACAAGACGGAATAAAAAGTAATGTGACCAGCCGGTATTGTTGAAGACCTACAAATAAATTAGGAAAAAGCAAGAGAGCCAAACACCCGAAGAATCACTCTAACACCCGAGGAATCACTCTGCCGTCTGCGACGAATTCTAAATATTTATCTGGTTAAAGTTAATCGACGATGGCAGCTTTGACAATTAGACGAGCCAACAAAAAAGGGCGCCGTCGGAAGACCGAGGGTAAGACATATGCCACCGGGAAGAAGAGGCGACGCACTAAGCGCCTCAAGCTGAACGATCAGATGATTAAGAAGACGAATAAGAAGAGACTGGGTAAGGCCTGATCAAAACCTTCGACATGCATGAAAAATCAATCATCAAGCAAATGAAGAAATGTCTCCGTATGAAAGACTGAATGGGAATGTATCGGACAGTAAGAGTAAAATAAAATTATCTTCGGACGACAGGTGATCGACAGTGTCTCGCAAATCGTTCTCTGTGATGCGATGTTCGATTCCATCGAGGATGTTCTTGAATTCCTCTTTGCCTACTTGTCTCGATAACAAGTCTAAAATTGAATTGAAAAAATCCAGTGCGTCAAATGAAAATAATCTTTGCCAAGTTAACGCTAAAATACTTTACTATGTGATTCTAAACATCAACAACCAAGATAAGAACATTCAGGATGTATTTTACACTACCTTTGCTCACTACACCAGATGTACTAATAACCAATGTAATGCGATCTGCAGTCTGTTCAAACGCATTCTCACACACGTGTACGACAGACACAACTGCCCCATAGCCAAACTGTACAAATACATATTGGAGGAACACATGCGGTCGTGTTTGAATGAAAATTGTCCTAATCTTGCATGTGCTGTGGCGCACAGAGTACGAACCCGTTCCAAAGGAACGTACATAATCGGCGACTTCAAGTTAATCATAATAGATTGCAACAATTACGAAATACGTCGCTTGGACAACAACAATCTCATCGCTTACAAGAGAGCGATTGGTCAGTCATCTTCTCATCACGTCAATAAAACAGTCTCGTCCGAGGGTCAACTTTAAGTTTGGTGTTGTTGTTGCAAGCTGGAAGAAGAAAGGATGTGACTCACGTGATAAGATGAAATGTCAAGTGTTTATTCTACATGTGTGTGAATGTGTTTATTCTACATGTGTGTGAATGCTGAGATGTGTACTAATTTTTAAGACGTAATTTTTAAGATGTTGAATGTGTACTAAATTTTAAACTTACAGTTGTAAACGAACTCTTCCTGTTGAACCTCTTCCTGTTGTATGTAACTTGTGTGTGTGTATTAAAATGGAACTGTTGTGTGTGAGTGTGTAGTGTATGTAACTTGTGTATGTGTGTGTGATGGAGGTGTTCTGTACAGTATATAAATTGTGTTAACATTAGAAATCAGGTCAACCTAAGACATGTGTGCAGACTCTTATGTTACTCCTAAAATAAAAATGGAACTGAAGTTGTGGCTGAAAAAGTCTCTATGTAATTCGTGTGCGTGTGGACTGAGAATTCTGTATCTGTTATTCGTGTGCGTGTATGTTCTGTAGTAGTGTATGTTTGTTTTACTCCTAAAATAAAAATTGAACTGAAGTTGTGGCTGTTTTTAACATGTAACGATGTTCTTTCATATTTTACCAAAGTATTGAGAGACATGAAATTCGAGGTTGTGTATGAATGAATCTACAGTCCATACAACTAACGTTGTCAGAATTTAATTGGTGAACAAAACCACTTTCTAATAGTTTATCTTTCATCGGAGGTAGACTTGACGGGTAAGTTTGAAAGCTCCTCTCTCTCTCAGCGAGCCGTGTTGTGTCCTGAAAGATCGTAGCGATGCCTGCTTTGTCTAACACTTTCTGGAGTAAGTTCCTGAGCGGGGTTTGATAATCGTAACCGAAAGGTGCGATTAATCGGTCTATTATAGACATTAAGAGTGTGTGATGGGTTTGACCTTCTTTCAACATCATGATGACGTCGTACAACGCCATTGAAAAATTCAACAAGTAAAATGCAAAGCATGCCTGGCTAGCTCCGTTTTTACGTTCTTTGAATTTTAGAAAAGGTGAAGTATCGTTCTCCTTCAATCCATATCGAACACTTTGTACTTTGGGAGAGAACAGGAAAGTGAAGAACCGCAAGTTACGAATTTTAAAATAACTTTCACCGTCAGAGATCACAATGACAACATGAATCATCTTTTCAGCACCAGGGTCCGTTAACTCTAGTTGTGTGTGACATTTGCATGGGTCTCTGCGCGCATGCAATTGTAAGTTAAGACTTCCTCCGAGACCAATGTTTTGGCAAGCGTTCCACAAAGGTCGGAGACTACGAGAAGATATAGGTGTTGTGTCAGCAGGTGACGAATCTACCGTACTCTCAAGAAATGTGTCGTGCACCGTACTCTCAAGAAATGTGTAGTCACCGCGCACCGCTTCGCTGCTTCATGGATGCTGCTGTTCCACGTCTGCGTACTCTGGATCTGTTAAAGTGTTTAATTGTGTTGTTGTTTGCTCACACATATTGCATATTGGTCACGGGGTTAGGAAAGAATGTAACTTTTTAAAAGTTTAATAAAATTACATGTAACTTGTACAACATCTGCGTAGATGAAGTTTAACAATATAATATATGCGTAGATGTTTTGTTATTAACTACTCCTGAAACTATGTACGTCACAAGGTAAAGAATGTGTGTGTCAATTAAATGTATTGTTAAATTAAACAATATTTGCATAGATGTTTTGTGTTTCTAGCTGATGCAAATCACGAATATGTCTACGGATGTAACACGTTTGGTGTAATTCACAAATAAATCCATGGAGATAACACAGACGGATCTCTAAGTTGTATAACGTCCTGATGCTTTTGGATAAGGTCCTGATTCAATGTTTCGGTCTTTTTCATCTCTTCTTGAAAGTCCTTCAATTCTGTTATCAATTGTGTTGATCTTTCTTTCTCTGCGATCAGATCGTTAATTTCTTGGGTCAGCCGTGCAATCTCTGCTGTTTGGGTTTCGGTATTTTGGTTAGACTCTTCGATATTTTTCCTGTTTTCATTAATTTGGTCTTTTAACCGGTTGATTTAGGAATCTTTGTCAATCACGGTTCTCGCAATCTTATTCAATTCTTCGTTAGAGCTTGATAAGGTCAGGTTAGTTACTTGCAATGCATTTGCACGTGCGGTTTCAGCTGCTAGTATTTCCTGGGAGGATTTGTTCTCTGTGGTCATATCCTCAATTTGTTTGTTCAACCGTATAATTTCGTCTTCTTGTTTTTTCAGTAAGAACATAAGAACATAAGAACGCAGGAGTCTGCAAGAGGCCGGTAGGCCTGTACGAGGCAGCTCCTTTGACCCTAAGCTCCCGTGTATCTAACCCCACCTAATATCGCTGTCCATGAATTTATCTAGTCTATTTTTGAATGTGACAATTGTATTGGCACTCACCACATGACTGCTAAGCCTATTCCACTCATCCACCACCCTGTTAGTAAACCAATTTTTGCCTATGTCCCTGTTGAATCTGAATTTATCCAGTTTAAACCCGTTACTTCGTGTCCTACCCGGTTCTCTTACCAACAAAACCTTATGAATGTCTCCCTTATTAAAGCCCTTCACCCATTTATAAACCTCGATCATGTCTCCACGCACCCTTCGCCTTTCTAGAGAATGCAAGTTTAACTGTTTGAGTCTTTCCTCGTATGCCAAGTTTCTCAACCCCTGAATCATCTTAGTCATCCTCCTCTGCACCGATTCTAACATTTTGATATCCATTCTATAGTAGGGTGACCAGACCTGAACCGCATAGTCAAGATGAGGTCTAACTAATGCTAAATATAGTTTGAGGAAGACTTCGGGGCTTCTGTTGCTTACGCTCCTTGAAATAAATCCCAGTACCCTATTAGCTCGATTTCTAGCTTGAATGCATTGTGCCCTTGGACGGAGATCAGAGCTCACTAAGACCCCCAAATCCCTCTCGCACCCAGACCTACTTATGAGAGTGTCATTTAAGCAATAGTTATATGAGGGGTTGTTCCTACCTTCACTCAGAGTAATATCGATAAGTCATTACTCTTTTCACTCAGTTGGGTTTCGAGAGCAGTTTTCTCTTGCTGGAGGCGAGTGACATCTTGCTGGAGTCCATCTCTCGTTTGTGTCTCTTGTAGGAGTAGAGTTTTATTTTGAGTCAACTCTTGTTTGAATTGATCATTCTCTGTATCTAATTCGTTATTACGTTGTTGGAGTTGTTCGTATTCATTTTGCATAAGATCGATCTTGTTTTTGTTTTCAGATAATTCTGCGTTCAGTCGGTCTTTCTCTTGGATTATCTTTCGTATATTTGCATTAACTTCTAAGAATTTATTATCTACATCTTTGTATATCGTCATTATTTGATGTACTTTGGCAGATGACTTTTCAATTTCTTTCCTTAATTCAGATTTTTCTTCTTCGTGTTTAGTTTGTTGATTTTGTAATTCATCCATGTGCTTCTTTGTAGAATCGGCTAACTCTTGACTAAATAAACTTATTTCATTAATTTTAGCGTCTAACTCACTCTGGCACTTATCCAGTTTTTGTTTACAGGATTCTAATGCTTCATCGTTCTTATCAAACTGGCCGAAGTCACGCATTCACATTTACAGACGAAGTCACGCATTCACCAACGTCTCAGAATTGGTCTACATTGCAGTCACGCAAAAACTCACCAACTTAGGTAAAGACAATGAACATTCAAAAAGAGTTATTTTGATGTTGAGACAACTGGGCAAGACTGTTGAAGACGAATACTTGTGTGACAGATGCTTGCAGTTCTCTCGAGGTTTGTAATGGATTCTCTAGTTTGTGTAAATATCAGGCGTGTGTGGTATGTACTCTGTTATATCTAGTTTGTGAAAATATCAGTGGTATGTACTCTGTTAATATAATGTGTGGTATGTACTCTGTGTAAATAAAATGTATATGATGTTCAGAGTTGAGTTTGTGTGTCTATTCCATGAGGTGTAACAGGAAGGCGAATTGCACATCTGAGCACTTGACTGCTGCTAGTGAATATGCGACTTTGTCTCGACAGTCAACTAAACACTTCTGAGCACAGTGCAAGTGTTAAACTCACCTCGCAACCAACGTAGATGATAATTAACACTCTCAACCAACTTAGATGATAAGATTCATAAGAGAGTTAAGATGGATTCAGACGCATTCACCAACGTCTCAGAATTGGTCTACATTGCAGACAAAGTCACGCATTCACCAACGTCTCAGAATTGGTCTACATTGCAGACAAAGTCACGCATTCACCAACGTCTCAGAATTGGTAAAGTGACAAGTCAGAAAAGTCTGAGGGAATAAGCATGCAACACTCGTATAGTATTCAGAATCAGTCTACTGCTGACATAAAGTCTCGCATTCACACAACTAGCAACATCTGCAACGCATTTGATCCAACTCTGAGACAAAGTAAGATTTGTATTCAGAATCACGCAGGTCACACAATAGTATTCAGAATCCGTCTACAGCTGACACAAAGTCTCGCATTCACCACCATCTGCAACTCTTGAGGGTTTAAGTCATGCAACAACACGTATAGTATTCAGAATACGTTTACCACTGACACAAAGTCTCATATTCACACAACATCTGCAGCATTCTCTGAGACAAAGTGACAAGTCAGAAAAGTCTGAGGGAATAAGCATGCAACACTGGGAGTTGGTGGTGTTGGTGTAGTTGTTAGATAACTCGTTGAAGGAGCTTCTAACGAAGGAGAAGTATGCGGAGGAGGAGGGTTAATCGGAGGAGGATTAATCTGAGTTTCTAAATCAATCGGAGTTTCTATGAACCTTTACAGTTGCACGAATTGATCTCCCAGGTCATAGGAACAAATTCTGGATAGTCATCGGTGAAGTGATGACTGTTACTCGAGAAGTAAAGTAGCTTCACTTTGGTCGAAGGCGTTATTCGGAAATCCAACTGGTGTGAAGATCGTCGATCCCAACATTTTGCCATTTCTCGAAAAGGTGATGGATGGATGAACGTCCGATGAGTACCACGATACACCGCTGCTGTCAGGGTACTGGATCGTGATTATGGCGAGCAGCAACATCAGCAACAGTTGAAAGATCCCACCCATTTTCATCACGATGTCACTCTGCTCACTGCTCAGTCACTCCTCACTGTTCAATCTTTTCTTCACGACAAAGTCACTCTAAGTCACGACAACGTCACTCGTCACTTCTCCTCTTCAACGACTGGACTTCAGGATAGTCGAGTCAGGAGCCCAAGTATGCTCGCTCGCCAACACACCGAGTCGAGTGTCTGGACGGACAGCGTACCTTCTTTCTTTTATTGGTGACACGACAGATGCCTGGCATCGTTAGACACACGATTAAAAAATACAAAACTGGTTTCAAAATGTCTTTTCTAAGAAATAAAACAAAAAGTGGGTGTGTCTTGGCCTACGTCATACGCTTGCTGCTGCTGCTGACGCCAAACGCAGCAGCCAACCTTAACGTTTTCTTCTGGAGTTCGGATATGGTCGTTTTGTACTTCAGTAATAGTTTTAGGTTTTCTTTGTAGTGTTGAAATAGACTGATTGAAAATGGATAGATTCCGTATCCTGTCGTAAAACACTCCGTCAGATACTGGCCCGACGAATTCTTGTCTGATTTGTCTGCTGTGGCGGCAACGTTGATGTTCTTGCAACCGTTGTGTGATTTCTTCACGAGACATATCAAATGATAGTCCACAACGGTTTTTATCGACGGTTCTTTGTTGATGTGTTGAACCAGATTACTCTCACAGGTATACATTAGAATACCATTCATGAAGCGACATTCGAACAACATTCTGAGAGCATTACTAAATATCAAATCAGGATGTTTCAGGAATTTCAATTTGGCGTTGCGATGAACACTTGGAAGCAACCCGACGGGACAGAAATTTGTTCTCCGATTTAATTTCTTGAAAGTGCTGCGAAACGACTCACAATTGGAAGGGGTCAGACAAAGTCGAACAGAGACACGCCAGCACGGTACCAAAGTCGGATATTCATTCACGTAAAGTTGAGAGGAATTTTAGAAACAAACTTTTAAGTAACATTTTATAATTAACAAGTCATACAAATGAGACGTAAGAACAAGTCATACCTGTATTCAGTGACCTGCACATCTTAACTCTCTATTCAGTTATGTATCCCAACTCACAATTTGATTTTATGATAGTAAGTATCCGACACACCCCGAACTTAGAATATGTAACTTACGTTTATAATAGTATCCCCTGAAATAAAATTAAAAAAATCAAGTGTGTTGTACACGTAGAGTTTATCTACCTTTGCGAGTTAATGTATAATAGTATCCCCAGTCGACACCCTTTTTGTTTTTAGTGTTTGACTTACCGCTATTTTACCCAGATAGCGAGTAGCATTTTTACACCACAAAATGTTAACTTCACTTTCTCTTGACTTGCAGATGCTGACTGTGATTCACAAACAGCGACGAGAACACTTGAACCTCGAATTGGAGAGATTAAAAACATTCATAGGATGGCCTAACGCAAATATATCTCCTGAGGTACTGGCTCGTAACGGATTCTACTACCTCCGCGAGTTCGATCTGTGCAAGGTGTAATTGACACACACGAAGTAACGCGCGAAAAGCTGTGACGTAAGCTATCAATCGGCGTCGTTATCGATACATGCCAAAACATGGGCGTTATCTTAATCACACAGGAAGCCATGCAAATGTCACACACAACTAGAGAGTTGCTGCGAACATCTTGAATGTGTGTGACACATTCAAGATGTATAGTATTGGTACAAATGTCAAACTGGTCTCGGGAATATTAGTAGCAGTCAGAGAGTACTCATCATGGTTCCGTGCCATCAGTCGTCGTGTTGTTTTAAATACCACGTAGACAATAGCAGTGACAGAAACTAGTAAACAAAGAACCATGAAGAATGCCAAGAAGAACCTAAGGCTGTCAGCACTTACTCTATCTTGGCATTCTTCATGGTTCTTTGTTTACTAGTTTCAGTCACTGCTATTGTCTACGTGGTATTTAAAACAACAGGACGACTGATGGCACGGAACCATGCTGAGTACTCTCTGACTGCTACTAATATTCCCGAGACCAGTGTTGTTTGAATATTAATTTTGTAGCATGGTGAGTCTGAAATTGTAACTGCTTGAAGACAGAGAAAACAATTGTATGTACATTAGTGTGATTTTTTAGTCTGTATATACGTTACATAAATTGTAACTCGGATAGACTATGTAGCATATTGTAGGTTAGGAAATAAGACTTTTATATAGAATTTGTATGATATTTTTCAAGCTATGTTTAATAAAATATAGTTGTATTTCCACCTGTTTGGACATCCTTAAATCACGTGTTCTGGGTCACTTGTTTGGTAGACGGTCTGTTCTGTTCCTTCGGCGGTCAGGGTGGTGTTGTCGTCGTACCACAGATGCTTAGCGAAGATCCCGATGATGACCATCGCCAGAACGCCACATATTAACATTATAAACATGTTCATCCTCGACTTGCCGTTTTGATTTCCTGTGGTCTCAAAGGGTGAAACCTGATTTGCAGACATTTTGAATACCCGTCGTCTTCTGATACGGCGGCGACGTTGCGTAATTTCCCGCAAGCAGCAAATTCAACCTCCCGGTGCAATACCAAGATTAAAAGAATTACAGATAACAAAAAAATAATGCTTATTAAAAGAATTGCAGACACGCCAGGATATCTCATCACTAGAAACTTAAAAAAATCTGAATGATTTTTTGGATCATTTAAAAAAGAATACCAGATTCGTTCAGCGTTGTTATTTGCCAAAATGCAATATATGCACCTCAAAGCTGTCAACTAACAAATGCACCATTCAAAGTGCAGTGCAGACATTTTGGGTAAAATGCAGCATTCAGAGAGACTGAGTAGTTATAGTCTCAGAATCCGTCTATCGCTGACGCAAAGTCTCACATTAACAACATTTGGTCCAAGTGAACCGTTCACAGAGACAGAGTTAACTTACACACGGAATCCGTCTACCGCTGACACAAAGTATCGCATTCACACAACTAACAACATCTGCAATGCATCTGCACCATTCACAGAGACTGAGTGTATAGTCTTCAGAATCCGTCTATCGCTGACGCAAAGTCTCACATTAGCAACATTTGGTCCAAGTGAACCGTTCACAGAGACAGAGTTAACTTACACACACGGAATCCGTCTACCGCGGACACAAAGTATCGCATTCACACAACTAACAACATCTGCAATGCATCTGCACCATTCACAGAGACTGAGTGTATAGTCTTCAGAATCCGTCTATCGCTGACGCAAAGTCTCACATTAGCATCATTTGGTCCAAGTGAACCGTTCACAGAGACAGAGTTAACTTACACACACAGAATCCGTCTACCGCTGACACAAAGTATCGCATTCACACAACTAACAACATCTGCAATGCATCTGCAGCATTCACACAGTTTGATGTGTTGACAAGTGCACGACAGTGTGGCTGTCTTTGATGAACCCCCGGTTAGCTGCGATTATCTTTCTGTTTTTGTCATACAGGTATTTTATTTTCGCCATTTCCTCTTGAGATTTTTCGCTCGACATCCATCGCTTGTACAGATCGTTGACTTCCTTTAACAGCATTATTTCTTTGGTGTTGTAACCGTTGAGATAAGTTATACGATCTCTCGATCCCAAGTCGACGTCTTTCATGATTTGGAAATAATCTATGTCGGTTACTATCTTTCGTGGGTTGTAAGGCACGTACAGCGTCTGTCCACTGGTGAATCTGGCACCGGGTAGAGGATCGGGCATTTCGCGGGTAATGTTGACGAACCCGTCGCCGATCAATTATTGAATCTGCAAGTAGTCGCGTCCGATTTAGAATCTGTCGTTACAGCGTTTGAATTGAATGCCGATGCTGAGTCGTTGATGTCTAAAAAAATGTTATGTCATTCTCTGTATCGAATTCGTTATTACGTTGTTGGAGTTGTTCGTATTCATTTTGCATAAGATCGATCTTGTTTTTATTTTCAGATAATTCTGCGTTCAGTCGGTCTTTCTCTTGGATTATCTTTCGTATATTTGCATTAACTTCTAAGAATTTCTTAGACGCGAAATCACGGACCCCACTCGTGCTGGTCAAAGATTGGTGTTTTAGGTGCTACCTGTAATGTGATTAATAAATCTTTTTTTTTTTTTTTTTTGGAGTGTGAATAAAAGGTTCGTAATAAACATGTGGATGATGTTGAGCACTTACCGTGGCGGCGTTGCGTTGTATACGATGTCGGTATCCTTTCCATGGTTGTATAACGACAACACAATAATAGCACTTCACTGTCAACAACAAAAAAATACACTCATCATCTCTCGTGATCTTTAACGCGAATTAATAGGTACCCAGAACACGTGATTTAAGGATGTCCAAACAGGTGGAAATACAACTATATTTTATTAAACATAGCTTGAAAAATATCATACAAATTCTATATAAAAGTCTTATTTCCTAACCTACAATATGCTACATAGTCTATCCGAGTTACAATTTATGTAACGTATATACAGACTAAAAAATCACACTTAGACAATCAAATGACAGACATCAGTGGAACAAAGTCTCAGACTCTGTAGAACAAATCTCATGACGGAATCTGTCGACGTGTAGAACAAAGTCTCCGATTCACTCCGTTGTACAAAGTCAGACGTTCGCCACCAGCCGAAGACCTAAGATGCCACCATGACACGACATGATGTGAGTAAACTAAAACATTCTGTAAATTCTTA
Source organism: Eriocheir sinensis (assembly GCF_024679095.1). NCBI lineage: Eukaryota > Metazoa > Arthropoda > Malacostraca > Decapoda > Varunidae > Eriocheir > Eriocheir sinensis. The sequence goes on from NW_026112252.1 coordinate 272,947, forward strand.
TTTTTATTTATTACACATAATCATTGCAATACTTCTTCTTCTTCTTACAAAATCAATCTTGTCAGGAGAGTCCATCCAATGTTTACTTGTTCATGACGGACGGTTTAGGAATCTGCCTCAATTAGTTTGTTCAACCGTATAATTTCGTCTTCTTGTTTTTTCAGTAATATCGATAAGTCATTACTCTTTTCACTCAGTTGGGTTTCGAGAGCAGTTTTCTCTTGCTGGAGGCGAGTGACATCTTGCTGGAGTCCATCTCTCGTTTGTGTCACATGTAGGAGTAGAGTTTTATTTTGAGTCAACTCTTGTTTGAATTGATCATTCTCTGTATCTAATTCGTTATTACGTTGTTGGAGTTGTTCGTATTCATTTTGCATAAGATCGATCTTGTTTTTATTTTCAGATAATTCTGCGTTCAGTCGGTCTTTCTCTTGGATTATCTTTCGTATATTTGCATTAACTTCTAAGAATTTCTTATCTACATCTTTGTATATCGTCATTATTTGTTGTACTTTGGCAGATGACTTTTCAATTTCTTTCCTTAATTCAGATTTTTCTTCTTCGTGTTTAGTTTGTTGATTTTGTAATTCATCCATGTGCTTCTTTGTAGAATCGGCTAACTCTTGACTAAATAAACTTATTTCCTACACCGTGTCAGAGTATAACAAGAATTCTGTTCACTCTAGTAATAGTATTCCCTGAAATGTTATCGAGTTCTTTGACAGCTCAGAATTGGTAGCGTTATTCGACAAAGTCTCACATGTAACGGTCCATAATCGGTTGATGTCTTTGACAATTTGACAGTTCAGAATTGGTAGCGTTATTCGACAAAGTCTCACATGTAACGGGTAAAGTCCATAATCGGTTGATGTCTTTGACAAAATGAAAACAGCACTGAAGATCCAATAGCAGAAATGGAAGTCTGCGACTGTCAACCGCGGTGACGACATCCTGAACTTCTGTCAGAACGTGAATAACTTCCTTAAAAGTTTCGATTTGACAAATTATGATTTTCGAGGTCTGATTCTCGACGCGTTGATACGCGAAGATTTCATTCCAGTCCACCGATTCACAGAGACGATTTTTGAGACGACTTTTGAAACTCTAAAGTCCATTAAAATAGATTTTAGTTTTTGTCAACTGCACGACATCCCAGACAACGTGAAAAACAAACGTCAAATGGCAGATATCGAAAGATCGAGCTCCTGCATCAAATGCGACATGTCGTTGAACGAAATCCACGCCAAGGATTGGCTGACCCGAAACCTGAACGCCGACTATTAAGGGATCGCCTTTACGCCAGTTTCTCAGCGAAAGACCACAATGATAGCACCTCACGTTGTCTCAAGCCAGACCGTTATTTTTATGATCTCGACAACGATGAAAAAGATCGAAAAGTTTGTTTGATCTGGTCTGGAATTAACAAAATTAAAATAAAAAAAAAAAAAAAATAAAATATGTTGTTTTGACACGCGTGTATTGTGGTATTATTGAAATTGTTCAATACTAACCCTGTCGATGAAGAGGATCGTTGAACTGCATGAACGAAGTAACAATCTGATTGTGGTATATGTTCATTATTACGGATCGCCTTACGCCAGTTTCTCAGCGAAAGACCACAATGATAGCACCTCACGTTGTCACCACACCTGTAAGAGTAATAATAGACTTAACTTAACGTAATACGGTCAACTCTTGTTTGAATTGATCATTCTCTGTATCTAATTCGTTATTACGTTGTTGGAGTTGTTCGTATTCATTTTGCATAAGATCGATCTTGTTTTTATTTTCAGATAATTCTGCGCTCAGTCGGTCTTTCTCTTGGATTATCTTTCGTATATTTGCATTAACTTTTAAGAATTTCTTATCTACATCTTTGTATATCGTCATTATTTGTTGTACTTTGGCAGATGACTTTTCAATTTCTTTCCTTAATTCAGATTTTTCTTCTTCGTGTTTAGTTTGTTGATTTTGTGTAAAACTTAACGACAATGACTTATTTTATTTCAGCTTAACAAAAGATAAATTGACAGTATTGACACTCGCCTAAATTAACATACAATAATAAGGTACACGAACACACTGTTAAATGAAATTATCTTCAAGAATGTAGATAAAGTCGTAATACGACAAACCGCCAAAGACTTTCAGCCATCTTCAATACTCAATAGGATAAGATTTGTAGTTTAGCGATCTGCAAAGATCTTAATATTTGTTTTCTATGAGGACGTATATTTATGTAATATTTACATTAAAAAAACAAAATTACATTGTTTTATTTTTAACAAACGTACATTACATTATTTAACAAATGTACATTACATAGTGTGGAGGAAGAAAGGATGTGACTCACGTGATAAGATGGTGTGTGAATGCTGAGATGTGTACTAATTTTTAAGATGTTGAATATGTACTAAATTTTAAACTTACAGTTGTAAACGAACTCTTCCTGTTGAACCTCTTCCTGTTGTATGTAACTTGTGTGTGTGTATTAAAATCAATAAGAGTACAACTCTTATGTGGTAGCGGACAAGAGTTCTGTTGACAATTGAGACAAAGTCGCACATTCACTAGCAGCAGTCAAGTATATGCAATTCGTCTTGTTAAACCTCACAGCCACAGTCTTCAGCTGCACGGCAGCAGTGTTCATCATCCGAAGGTCTCGGAACACAAATCGAATCGTTAATGGTCAAACTAAACGAACATTCGACTGCGATTAATCAAGTTAAAGAGTTTTACGAAGCCGAATTCAATAATCAACAACTGGAATTTAAAAAAAAAATGCAAGAATTCAATGATTTGGTCAACCGAATATTAACAGAGAAAAATAACGAGACATCCATGATTTTCAACGAAGCGGTAGAAAAACTAAATGAAATAAAAAAAAGAGAGTTAATCTTCTTCGGTCCGACGAGTCAATATTCGAGTGGCGTTGAGTTAATCTTCTTCGGTCCGGCGAGTCAATATTCTTCGAATGTTTTTTAGTGTAGTTGATTCTTTTACGTTTTGCTTTGTTGTTGCTACTAGTACTACTGATAATAACGCTGCCGCTGCTAGTGGTGCCACCATCATTAAAACTGTCGGTGTCACTGCTGGTGCTACTACTACTGCACATCTGGATGACGGACACGAACACAACGTAAATTTCGTAACAGGTTCCCTACAGGCCATACAGCTCAACGATAACGGAAAGACGAAACATGTTTGACTCTTCGCTCTTAACATTGCTCTACAAATTCGAAGAGTCTATTCAACAATGCAAGTCTCTTGGACGTGTGAAAACAGATTCTGATTAGGAGATGTAGTTGAATAGAAAGTTGAGATTCTGAATAGAGAGTACATCACGCTAGACTTTGTTATACTAGACTTTGTCATCTGCGTGCGCAAGAGTTCACAATCCGTCTAACACCGACGCAAAGTCACACATTAACACAACTGTAACATCTGTAATGCTTGCGTCCAACAATGCAACTCTCTATTGCATTGCTGAAGTCTAGCGTGATGTAATCTCTATTCAGAATCTGTTGGTGTGTCACCTCAGAGCAGGTTGCACGTTGGACGGTGCGTCTAGACCAACAATGCAACTCTCTATTTGCTCTTAATGCTTGTAAGATTTTGTACACTCCGTAGGCAAGAGTTCACAATCCGTCTAAACACACATGTAACATCTGCTTTGTCATGTGAGTCGACTTTCCAATCTAGACCAACAATACAATTCTCTAGTTCTTAATGCTTGAGTCCAACAATGCAACGAAATGCCCGATCCTCTACCCGGTGCCAGATTCACCAGTGGACAGACGCTGTACGTGCCTTACAACCCACGAAAGATAGTAACCGACATAGATTATTTCCAAATCATGAAAGACGTCGACTTGGGATCGAGAGATCGTATAACTTATCTCAACGGTTACAACACCAAAGAAATAATGCTGTTAAAGGAAGTCAACGATAAGGACGAGAAGGTCTCACATTCACTGGGCAACTTACTCTTCAAACAGATTCTGATAGAACAGATTCTGAATAGAGTTGTCATCGTCACGTTAGACTTTGTCATGTGAGTCTGTACACTCCGATGTTAGGTAGGCAAGAGTTCTTCAACAAAGAAGAAGTCTTAACTTACATTTGCATGCGCGAAGAGAGACCCATGCAAATGTCACACACAACTAGAGAGTTGCTGCGAACAGATTCAGATAGAATATAGTTAAGATACGATTCTGAACTCTGTAGTGTGTGACACATTCAAGAGGTATAGTATTGGTGCAGGTCATCTCGACTTATGCAAAACATGTAGAGATAGGCGACGCACTAAGCGCCTCAAGCTGAACGATCAGATGATTAAGAAGACGAATAAGAAGAGACTGGGTAAGGCCAGATCAAAACCTTCGACATGCATGAAAAAATCAATCATCAAGCAAATGAAGAAATGTCTCCGTATGAAAGACTGAATGGGAATGTATCGGACAGTAAGAGTAAAATAAAATGTTAAGTCCGTATTTACTGTTTATTTTTCACCAGTACAATTTGACTTCATTTGTCATGTGGCTCTCATCAATTGTTTGAATTGCCATCACACGAACATACGGGAAATCGAACAAGGAAATGAATTGGTGGCCAGTTATAAGAAACATCCCAAGAAAAAGTACAAGTCTCAGAAAACAATGACCGACAAAGAAAAACTATTGAAATGCAATCAGACTATTTTACAGTTGAAACGTGAGATCGCCTTTCAGAAAGTACAAATTACGCGAATGCAGCGAGATCACGAGACTGAAATCGTTCAACTCAAAACGAACGTTCAACGAAGCGATAGCTTTCAAAAAATTCTAGAGCCTCGCTCGCGATTTTGGAGGTCAGGAGATTGGCATTCAGCGGGGGTACGGAACAGTCCATCATCTCGTCGTCTCTGACCGATTTTGTCTTGTCGGCAGATTCCGAAATAGTTGTTAACGACATCTGGTGCGGTTTAAACGACATTTTTACCGTCTAAAATCGAGAGTGTTGTTTGAGTCGCTCGGGAATTAAAATATATCCTCAAGAATATGAGCACCCTACCTCCGAGTATGGCCACTAATAGAACGATGTCTATTGAACAGAGTGAAAACCATGGAACTGTTCAAAGATTATTGTTCCTCGATTTTGACTAAGTATAAAAATGACGTGAATTGGAATAGTGCAAATCAACAAGAAGTATTTCAAAAACACAGAACTCGAATTACTTAAACCGATGTTAAAAAACATCGGTGAATATCCCAGTGACTTCGACACTCCGTTCGATGTCGCGTTGCAGTCTCTCATCGATATCGGATATTTGTTTATCCAAACGTGTGTGTTAGAAATGCAAAGTAAATTGTATGAACACGCACGGACATTCAGTTGAGATTCCAGAACGTACATTGTTGATCAGATGACTAACAATTTTAACGCTTTGGAAAATCGACTCGAGGAAATAAAAAAGAAGCAAGTCGACATAGAGAGGTTGAAAATAACACCACCACAGTCTTCAGAGAGTACTATCGATTTGACAGATTTGCGAAATCGACTCGATAAAATAAACAAAAAGCAAGACGAGTTGAAAACAACACAGTCTACAGAGAGTACTATCAATTTTACAGATTTGAAAACTAGACTCAAAAAATATAACAATATAAAAATTAAACAACTTCTCAACGCCATTAATCTTCATCTTAACAACAACAACAGAATTAAGAAACACTTGTTGGACAAATACAAAATTTCCAATCAGAATTGGTTAATGTTTTTGAGAACAAACAGAGGGGACGGTAACGGAGATTACGAAATGTCAGATGCGAATGACACGTCTACAGAAGCCGTTCAGAAATTGATCGCATTATTCCAACCTATATTTCCTAACACGGGTAATGTTGACGAACCCGTCGCCGATCAATTATTGAATCTGCAAGTAGTCGCGTCCGATTTAGAATCTGTCGTTACAGCGTTTGAATTGAATGCCGATGCTGAGTCGTTGATGAGGAGAGAGTTGAGGAACATCGACTCACATGACAAAGCTAACGTGACGATGACAACTCTATTCAGTATCCGAGTCTGTTCGAAGAGTAAGTTGTCCAATTTGCAACCCTCTAGTGTTGGACATGTGTGACATGTAGAGATAGAGAGTCTGATTTGTTGTACCTTCGAGCGGTCCGGGCCAGTTTGATAAGAACGATGAAGCATTAGAATCCTGTAAACAAAAACTGGATAAGTGCCAGAGTGAGTTAGACGCTAAAATTAATGAAATAAGTTTATTTAGTCAAGAGTTAGCCGATTCTACAAAGAAGCACATGGATGAATTACAAAATCAACAAACTAAACACGAAGAAGAAAAATCTGAATTAAGGAAAGAAATTGAAATGTCATCTGCCAAAGTACATCAAATAATGACGATATACAAAGATGTAGATAATAAATTCTTAGAAGTTAATGCAAATATACGAAAGATAATCCAAGAGAAAGACCGACTGAACGCAGAATTATCTGAAAATAAAAACAAGATCGATCTTATGCAAAATGAATACGAACAACTCCAACAACGTAATAACGAATTAGATACAGAGAATGATCAATTCAAACAAGAGTTGACTCAAAATAAAACGATGTCCGACTAAACGAATCGTAACGCGCATGGGCAACATGAAGATCCCGTGCAACGCTTTTGAACTCCTCTCAGAATTCCACAAACTCGAAATACTGGGACCGAACGGGATTGGCAATCAATCGCTGTTGAACGAAGCGACTTTCGGCCAAGGAATTAACAGAGTAGACAACGGTAGGTTCTTGGGTTACGTGCACGTTTATGTTACCCTCCGACGTCTTTCTCCGGTACGAAGCTTGGTCGTAAAACGGATGGAGTAAGCGACTCTTTTTTTTTCGGGTATTTTCGAGATTTTAAGCAATTTTATTTGATCTTCTGCTGCCGCGTCACTCAAACGGTTGTAAGCGTTAGCAGCAGCGAAGTAGGCAAACTGCGTCCATCCTGGAGTGTCCGTGCACAGACCGTGGCGAAAACGCTGACACTGCTTCACTAATCCTGCGAACACCACATATTCATTGGGAGACAACCACATATCTCTGACTCTTCCCGTCTTTTGCTCCAAGAACGACACCGGTAAGAATTTGGAGTTGAAATGTTGTTCGCTTCGCTTGTCGTATAATTTCATTCTAAATTTGTGACGTACGGTCAGAGCAACCAGCAGAACGATCAAGAGCAAGATGCAAAACACACCGACCACATGAGACCAATTCAGGTATCTCAACTCGTCTTTGGTCATTATTGCTTTTGTTCACAGGTACAGCAAACATTCGTTTGTGACATATTAATTTACTCAAGAGATATCTATCTTTCTTATTTCACTTGACAAACTTTCTTATTTCACTTGTGTGTATGTGACAAACTACTGGTGGTGATCTTCCCTTTTCTGATCGACATCGAACTGATCGACATCGAACTGTTCGGGATCGAACTGTTCGGCTGCACGTCTTGCCTGGATGGCTAAATTCAATCGTTTGTTTTCGAGTTTTGCATACTTGATGTTAATCTTCAATAGTTCGTTTTCGTGTTTCATTTTCTCGATCTCCGCGGTTATTGCTTTATTCTCTCGAACTAGTTCTTCTTGACTTAATGAATGCCTTGCATTACACAAGTTGCTGGTCGTCTCATCGCTGCACTTTTTAAAATTATTTTCAAACACTTCAAAATAAAATCACTTGTCTCGGTACCGATAATTTATTTACTCCAAACCCCACTTTTTAGAGCACTGTAAAACTACAGAGTTAAGGTACATCAAATTAGAATATGTAGTGGTCATCACGTATACAAACCTTGTTTTCGCTGGCTTGCCAGCGATACGCGCGGCAGTCTGGTCACACCACATGCAAAGTCCGCAAGATAGCTAGCTAGCGGATCATATCATAACAACACTAGCCGCTATGGAGGAAGCACTTCTTGGATTCGCTCTGTCCACAATTACTCTTGCCACTTGTTTTGTAGCCAGTGAGGACTTAAAGAAGAAAAGAAAAGTGAAACGAAAGTGGATAAGACCATGGCTGGCAAGTGTGTTCGCTCTTGCTCTTGCTCTTGCTGTACAGGTGACCCGTTAGAAAGTCACCGAGGTCAAATCAGAAATGAATATTATATTTCCATTAAAGAAAAAAAATACATTTGGAAATTTTCTTGTATTGTCGTCTAGCTTTTATATTACGCATTTAAAGTCCCTCCCCAAAAAAGAAATGGAATATTTTTTGATTGCATGTATGCTCAATAGATAGTTTCATTTCCTTCATTCCATACCGCTGCCCGCCAGCAGTAAGGCCAGTGAAAACGGTCCGTATCGATAGCTCAAAGCAGCCGATATCATTAGCTCGTGCAGCGCAAATGGCTGGCCGATCAAGCCGTACCGCTGGATCCAGCGATATCAGTAGCTAGTGTGACCGCACCTTTAGGAGTCCTAGTGAGCGATGACCTCCGTCCTAGGGCTCAATGCATTCAGGCTAAAAATCGGGCCATCAGAGTACTTGGTTTCATCTCAAGGAGCGTAAGCAATAGGAGCGCTGAAGTCATCCTCAAACTTTACTTAGCACTAGTTAGACCTCAGCTCGATTATGCAGTTCAGTTCTGGTCCCCCACTATAGAATGGATATCAAGATGTTAGAATCTGTACAGAGGAGGATGACAAAGATGATTCAGGGGGTGAGAAACTTGCCTTATGAAGACAGGCTGAAGCACTTAAATCTACACTTTCTAGAAAGGCGAAGGTTGCTAGGAGACTTGATCGAAGTCTACAAATGGATGAAGGGCTTTAATAGAGGGGATGTCAATAAGATTTTGATAGTAAAAGAGCCAGGTAGGACGCGTAGCAATGGTTTTAAGTTAGACAAATTCAGATTCAACAAAGACATAGGCAAGAATTGGTTCACCAATAGAGTGGTGGACGAATGGAACAGGCTTGGGAGCCATGTTGTGGGTGCCAATACCGTAGATACATTCAAGAAGAGGTTGGATAAATTCATGGATGGTGAGGTAAGGTGGGGTTGAGTGTACAGGAGCTGCCTTGTATAGGCCAACCGGCCTCTTGTAGACTCCTTACGTTCTTATGTTCTTATGTTCCATTTCCCGTAAAATTCGTCAAGTTCATCTGTCTTTTCAACATAAAAAGGTCGAAGATACATAAGTGTGTACTATGTGGACGTATTTTTTTTATTATTCTTTCATTTGATTTTGTTCGACTTTGATTAAATCCAGTCAGTGAAGAAATAGAACGGCCAGACTGGTGTGTTGACATCATCACTTGATGAGAGAGAGAGAGAGAGAGAGAGTTTTGTGGGAGCGATTTTCAGGTAGATGGAAACAATTTTGTTAGCAAAATTTTGACATTTTGATCTATTGATGAAGGAGTTATTGGCAAGTCGGAGAACAGATTTGGCACGATTCTTGGCATAAATGTGAAGACCATTATTAGCAAAAGTTCTAAGGCTCCTGCACCTTCTGTGAGCTCCCTCAATCGTTGATAGCACGCGAACAAGCGTGACTGAACCAGGGAATTTTTACATGATAAATGAATAACGCGGAATGTGTGGCTCCATCCCGATCTCACCTCCGTCACGCTCTGGGCACGCGTCTCAGACCTGGAAGCTATAATCATTCCGCAGAGAATGAGAGAGAAAATAAAATTCAGGTCATCACACTGAGCTGAAGCATGATGGCAGGAGAATAATTATTCTAATATCTTTCATTTAAAAATAACTTTAAAACAGGTGGTCGTTTAGACAACTCCTTACATAACGTTTCTTGTTATGAGGTGCAACACGAACCCAGTATACCTGCCGAAGTTTTTTGTAAGAAAATATTTTCTATTTTTAATTTGAAATATAAGATAAGAAATGTAACAACACTCATGCATCGAAACACTCCCCATAGATGCGACACTCTTGAACAATTTGTTTCCGAAGAAAATGCCACCGTTCCATGGGATGTGTTCCTCTGCATGGTGATTGTAGTCAGCTGGCGAGCCATTCCTCGTAGTGTGTTTGTGATGCTTCTTGACACTCCTCAGTCACTGTTATCACAAGTCAGCGACAGTTACTGTTCAGCGGGTGTTGAGAAATGCACCCGGAATGTACGTCACCTGTACGTCACTGAACATTTGAGTTTGATCACGACGCTGTGTACTCGCCCGGTGCTCACAGAAACTCGCCACCACTCGGCTTTGCGCCTCTCTTGGCACGACCTCTGCTGCGGGAGTTGGTGCCCCGATGTGTCTGCCCTCCGTAGAAATGCCTTGTTTCGTATCTTGGCGGGACGTGGCTGCTGGCGTTGTGCTGGCGGTGCTGTGAGTGGCGGCTGTTGGTGTAGTTGTGTGCAGCATACCAGCCACTGTTTTGCTGGAAGGAGTCGTTCCTCCGCTGTGTCGGCCTCTCGATGTGCCGAGGTGCGCCACGCAGCGAGTTAGAGGCGGATCTAACGGGCTGCTGGTGAGGCCTCGAGGTAAAGTTGGGAGGCTGAGTGACTTGGAACGGCGCGGCGTATCTGAAGGTGTCGTGGCCACGGTACACTTCACGTTCCTTAACGGGGGCGCGGAGGTTACCAAGGTTGAAGCACACATGTCCTGGACAGGTGGACCGTGGCATCTTTTCTTTCTTCAGGATACCTTTAGGAGACTTCCCTTCAGTAGTGGTATTCATTTGTGCACAGCGAGGTGCTCCAACTGTTTGCTGGTGTCGTGTGTTGTGTTTCTTTACCGCGTCCTTTGCTGACCCTTTCTGTGGCTTCACTGTTCTCTCCTTTCGCCTTTCCAGCTCAGGACGAATGCTGGAGAGAGGGAAGCCATACCTGAAGTAGTCGTAGCCACAGTACAGTTCACGATCCTTGACGAAAGTGTTCAGGTTCTGGAAGTTAAAGCGCACACATTTATGAGCGGTGCTGGCCGTCTTTCCTTTCTTGAGGATCCCTGTGAGGTGTTGTGGCTCATTGATTTTGTTGGCTGAATCTGTTGCTTCCTCTGTTACTGTTTTCTGAGCCTCTGGCAGTTTGTTTACTGCTTCCTTTGGTGGCTCTTCCTGTGGCTCCACTGCTCTCTCCTTTAGGCTTTTCAGCTCAGGACGAATGCTGGAGAGAGGGAAGCCATACTTGCAGTAGTCGTAGGCACAGTACAGCTCACGAATTTTGACGAAAGTGTTCAGGTTTTGGAAGTTGAACCTGATAGTTTTCTTGACCGGAGTTTGAGATCCATCCCGCTGTTTGAAGCTGCTGATAAGGGGCATCTTTTCCGGTGGGCCGGTAACGGCCTTGCTCCTGCTGGAAGGAGCGTCCCCAGCCGTGCCTTGGTGCCCGGAGGGGAGCTCATCGTATACCTCCTTTATTTTCTCTCTCTTGACCATGTGCAGAGTAATTACGAGAGTTTGAACCCTCTTGCCATGGCTCTCCAATTGCGTGCAGTCTTTTTGTGCGACTGTTGTATCATCCACTGGCTTGTGGACCTTCTCTCTCTTCACCAAGTGGATTGTGATGATGAGAGTCTGACGCCTCCTGCCAGAGGCCTCCTTTTCGCCCTTCCCCACCACCCCATCAGCATCCTGCAGGGTGTCGGAGGGGATCTCCTCCTCCACCACTGCGAGAGGCTGAGCAGCCTTCTTCAGGCAGACCAGGGCCTGTTGCCCTGCATCGGCCTGGGCACCCGCGTTTTCGGTTTCCTCGACGATGTCGTCAGGTTCCATGGAGGGGCTGCGGCGCTTCCGCCTGGCGAAGAGCCAGCCGAAGCACCCGCAGCACCAAGACTTCTTCACTTGTTTTTGCTTAGTCATTTTAATGTAAATGAACAATCTTTAGCAGGAAAGTGAAGATTACCAACGTTGTCCTCTTCTGGGATGGCTTCTCCTCGTCGTGTGCCGCCTTGGCTACACCGACCACTGGCGGGGACGCTCAAAGAAAAGGCTGAGAGTGTAACGCTGGGGCGATGGGACGTAATGCAGGTGACGAAATGTTGCTGGGAGTAGTGCGCCCATCCCACACCCACGCCCTCATGCTCCTCCTGCTACCCATACCAACCCACACAACCCACTCCCTCATCCCTGGCCGAATGATTGCTACCAGTATTACGCCCATGCCAATCCCGCACCCACGCCCTCATGCAACCCACGCCAACCCACACAACCCACTCCCTCATCCCTGGCCGAATGATTGCTACCAGTATTACGCCCATGCCAATCCCGCCCCAACGCCCTCATGCCACCCACACCAACCCACACAACCCACTCCCTCATCCCTGGCCGAATGATTGCTACAAGTATTACGCCCATGCCAACCCCGCACCCACGCCTTCATGCTCCTAGGTCCTTCTACTCACAACAACCCTCATAATTCATCCCCTCACCTTCACCTAAACCTGCCGGCGCCGCAACACACATCTCATCACACCGAGAAGCCGCTGTGAGCTGGGACTGGCCGCATCGTGCCCACCTTACCCAATGAACCACTCGGCCGAAAATTCTTGCCACAAGCCCAGCAAGAACTTCGTATTATTAATCTTACAAGAATAATAACATGTCACACAAATATATTTCCCTTATATTGATTATTGGCAATGAAGGGAGGCGTACAAAATATTTACAGTTACAAATATTTAGCTGCTGCAACAATACGATTTCTCGGGTAGTTTTTTTCTTCTGAATTTTCACAGATGACGCGTTCAGCGGCGTGAGGCTTTGTTAACTACTGGATCGTCCCGCCTTGCCCTCCAGGAGCCTTGGTGATGGATTTGTCTCTTGTTAGCATTGAACTTCACACACACACACACACACACACACACACACACACACACACACACACACACACACACACACACACACACTTAACACCACCTCTTACTGCCACCTGCTGACTCTCTCTCTCTCTCTCTCTCTCTCTCTCTCTCTCTCTCTCTCTCTCTCTCTCTCTCTCTCTCTCTCTCTCTCTCTCTCTCTCTCTCTCTCTCTCTCTCTCTCTCTCTCTCTCTCTCTCTTTTTGTCTAGTCTTCTTTTATTCCGCTCACCCATCTTCTAATTTACTTCTGCTTATGATCATTCTCTCCCAGTTTTAATTCTACGTTTTCATCTTTTTTTTTTCCTTTTTCATCTTCCACTCTTTTCTATTCAATGTTTTTTTTTCAATTTTTACCCTTTTTTCCTCTTTCCTTTTTTTCATGTTTTTCTTCATTTTATTTATTTATTTTTCTGACTGTCTTTGCAATTCTGCTCAAATTAAACTGTTTCCCATTGATTTTCCTTTTTTGATTCTCCTATTTCCTTCTTCCTTTTCCTCTTCCTATTCCTTCCAGTTCTCACGCTCTTCTTCTTCTTCTTTATCCTATTCCTAATTTTGCTTTTAATCATGTTCTTTTTATATTCCTTTTCATTTCCTTTTTTATTTTCCTTTAACACTTTTTCTCTCCCACGTCAACCTTCTCAATCTCAGTTCAATCACTTCCTCTTCCTCTTCTACTTCCTTCTACTCCTGACTCGCCTCTTCTTCTTCCTCATTATCCTACTCCAACTTTGCTTTTTATCTCATATCTTTTTTCCTTCCATCTCAATCTCCTCTTTCTCCTCATCTTTCAATCACTTCCTCTTCCTCTTCCTCTTCTACTTCCTTCTACTTTCCTCTCGCACGTCTGCCTTCTCAATCTCCTCTTTCTCCTCCTCTTTCAATCACTTCCTCTTCCTCGTCTACTTTCTTCCAGACCTCACGCTCTTCCTTCTCATTATCGTACTCCAAATTTTGCTTTGAATCTTTTTTTTTCATTCCTTTAATTTTTTTTATGTTGCCTTTACTCATTTTTTTCTCGCACGTTGATCTCCTCAATATCCTCTTTCTCCTCCTCTTTCAATCACTTCCTCTTCCTCTTCCTCTTCCTCTTCCTCTTCTACTTCCTTCCAGTCGTCACGCTCTTCTGCTACCTCATTATCTTACTTCAAATTTTGCTTCTAATCTTTTTTTTTCCTGCCTTCCCTCTCATTCTTAATTTGGCTCACATCTTTTCTCCCGCGCGGCCATTCTCCAAGCCCTCTTTTACTTCCTCATTATCTCAATCTAAATTTTGTCATCCATTTTGTTTTCTTTCCTTTCATCTCTTCCTCTTACTCCTCCTCCCCAACCGTGTTTTTACTTATCCTTCCTTTTATTTCGTTTTTTCAGCCTTATTCGTATATTTTTTTATCCTTCTTCTTTTCTGTTTGTATCGTCTGTTTTGTCTTTTTTGTCTTTCCATTTTATTGTTCTTGCCTTTCATCTTCCTCCTTCCTGTCATTTCACTTTTGTATATTATTTTTTTTACTTCTACTTCCTCGTTTTGCTTTCCTGCGTTTTTACATTCTCATAATATTAATCTTCCCAATTTCTACCCATTTAAATACTCTCTTTTGTTTCTCTTCTTTCCCATTCGTGTTTATTTTTTCCTCCTTTTTATTGTTTTCTTCCAACTTTTTCTATTTCTTTTCATATCCTCTTACTTTTTCATATATTCTAAGTCTTATTTCGCCTCTTATCCCTTCTCCCTACTCTGCCTTGCTTTAATTCTTCCATCGCCTTCCTCGTAACTTCCTTTTTGTATCCTCTACGTTCTTTGAGTTTTAATTCCTTGACATTTTTTCTTCCGCTTCCTTCTCCCGTTTTCTTGTTCATCTTCTTGTTTCGTGTTTGCATATTTTGTTTTCACCTCATCTAATATTTTTTTCCTTTACTTTTCTTCTCCGTTCCTCTACTTTTCCTTCTTTTCTTCCTCTTATTCCTTCAAAACTCTCACTTACTCATACTTATTATTTCCATATTTCTCCTTCTCTTCTTTTTTTCTACTCAAAAACTTTCCTTCGATATTTGGGTTCCCCTTTTATCATTTTCCTCCTATTCTCTTCCTCTTTTGCAGTAGTGGTGGTGATGGATGGGAGGGGGGCGGCTGTATGGTAGTTCTGGCGGTTGAAGTGCCTGCCATGATAGTATTAATGGTAGTTATCCAAGTGGTGGGTGATTAGTAGTGGTGGTAGCGGTGGTGTTCGTTATAATGTTGTTGGTAGGTATGCCTATTTTGAATTTGAATCTGCGGGTTTGATGCACCATGTTTCACTGACTATTCTTCCAGTGTGTGTGTGTGTGTGTGTGTGTGTGTGTGTGTGTGTGTGTGTGTGTGTGTGTGTGTGATCGCGTATTCCCGTTCTGTGTCACATTTTTGCACAGCTCTCCTCCGCCCCGCCCTTCTCGTGGCCTGACAGCCAATCACACAGCAGAGCCGCGTGTGGGATTTGGATGAGGCAGTGTCACGAGTTGCGTCCCACAAGGGTCGGTGCTGGGTCCTCTGCCTTTTATTATTTTCATCAATGACTTGGGACACAGGAATTAGTAGTGATGTCAGTAGGTTCGCAGATGATACCAAGATCGGTAGAGTAATCCAATCAGACAGGGCCGCTAGGGTTCTCCAGGATGAGCTTGACAGACTATATGATTGGGCGGGGAAGTGGCAGATGGAATTCAATGTCGGGAAGTGCAGCATTTTGAGTGTAGGTAGGAATAACTCCTCACACAATTACTCCTTAAATGACACTCCTCTAAACAGGTCCGGGCGTGAGAGAGACTTAAGCTACGGTCATACTTGCTATTGTTAACGCAAGCCTGGCTTTTGTTTTCGCTGGCTTGCCAGCGATACGCGCGGCAGTCTGGTCACACCACATGCAAAGTCCGCTAGCTAGCTAGCTAGCGGATCATATCATAACAACACTAGCCGCTATGGAGGAAGCACTTCTTGGATTCGCTCTGTCCACAATTACTCTTGCCACTTGTTTTGTAGCCAGTGAGGACTTAAAGAAGAAAAGAAAAGTGAAACGAAAGTGGATAAGACCATGGCTGGCAAGTGTGTTCGCTCTTGCTCTTGCTCTTGCTGTACAGGTGACCCGTTAGAAAGTCACCGAGGTCAAATAAGAAATGAATATTATATTTCCATTAAAGAAAAAAAATACATTTGGAAATTTTCTTGTATTGTCGTCTAGCTTTTATATTACGCATTTAAAGTCCCTCCCCAAAAAAGAAATGGAATATTTTTTGATTGCATGTATGCTGAATAAACGATAGTTTCTTATTCCCTTCCATTCGGCTACCGCTGCCGCCAGCAGTACGGCCAGTGAAAACGGTCCGTATCGATAGCTCAAAGCAGCCGATATCATTAGCTCGTGCAGCGCAAATGGCTGGCCGATCAAGCCGTACCGCTGGATCCAGCGATATCAGTAGCTAGTGTGACCGCACCTTTAGGAGTCCTAGTGAGCGATGACCTCCGTCCTAGGGCTCAATGCATTCAGGCTAAAAATCGGGCCATCAGAGTACTTGGTTTCATCTCAAGGAGCGTAAGCAATAGGAGCGCTGAAGTCATCCTCAAACTTTGCTTAGCATTAGTTAGACCTCATCTCGATTATGCAGTTCAGTTCTGGTCCCCCACTATAGAATGGATATCAAGGTGTTAGAATCTGTACAGAGGAGGATGACAAAGATGATACAGGGGGTGAGAAACTTGCCTTATGAAGACAGGCTGAAGCACTTAAATCTACACTTTCTAGAAAGGCGAAGGTTGCTAGGAGACTTGATCGAAGTCTACAAATGGATGAAGGGCTTTAATAGAGGGGATGTCAATAAGATTTTGATAGTAAAAGAGCCAGGTAGGACGCGTAGCAATGGTTTTAAGTTAGACAAATTCAGATTCAACAAAGACATAGGCAAGAATTGGTTCACCAATAGAGTGGTGGACGAATGGAACAGGCTTGGGAGCCATGTTGTGGGTGCCAATACCGTAGATACATTCAAGAAGAGGTTGGATAAATTCATGGATGGTGAGGTAAGGTGGGGTTGAGTGTACAGGAGCTGCCTTGTATAGGCCAACCGGCCTCTTGTAGACTCCTTACGTTCTTATGTTCTTATGTTCTTATGTTCCATTTCCCGTAAAATTCGTCAAGTTCATCTGTCTTTTCAACATAAAAAGGTCGAAGATACATAAGTGTGTACTATGTGGACGTATTTTTTTTATTATTCT